>NC_064851.1:117068966-117271466 GCF_024139225.1 Suncus etruscus
AAATTACTTTTACAATTGCTAGAATTTGACTTTTAATGCTCCAGGATGATGGACAAATGACACTGAGAGAGTCATTGAGGCTGCTCTGTGTCAACTCTCTAGGAGGAGTAGTCCAGCTCACCCTAGAGATGGTAAAAATCAGAGTTCCCTTTGTACTCCGGATGATCTCAAAGGTACTTTGGGTTGTGAGTGACAATTATTGCTAGTAGAAATTTCTTCCAAGCTGAACTTCCTAACCAAATTCATTAGCCAAAGCAGGTCCATGATGTAAGGTTTAGCTGATAATGGGCTGGCATCCTGCCTACTGCAAATCTAGAAGCCCTCCCTCATGATCTTGTTCTTAGGACTGAAAAAACCTAATTCTCTGAGTTCCTTGGCTCTTTCACTTTGGTTGAATCCAACCTGAGTTCTGAAAGTTTGAGGAAGTAAGTGGATATAGTAAGACTCAATGAGGGAAGAAATTTCTATCCCTAAGAGAGGGAAGACCTCTTTTCTAAGATAAGGCTCAGGAGGTGAGTCTGGGTCCCCTCCCCATCACTCAGTGCACCACTCACAGGCCTACTTCTGTGAGGTGGAGCAGGGCGGGGCCAGCTGAGGTGACTAGGTAAAGAGGCCCCAAATAAGGGTAGGAGTGCCTTGGACAGTAATGCTGGGGTCTGGGATCTTGGATCTGCCACTGGCTAATGGGGGATCAACTTTGTTGGAAGTGAGGAAGATGTTCAGCAAAGGTTTCCAGCTTGGAACAGATGGATCAGAACAGGATGGCCAAGCTGCAATGACTGAAACAGGGCCAATAAGGACTGGACATTGGTGGGTGGGGTCACTGGGGCTCCAGTGCAGGATCAGGGGCTGAAGGGGCTCTTCAATGGGTCTGCAGGTGGGGCAGATGTCTGCATTGGGGAGTCCATGCCCCCAGGTGGAGGCACTGGCTGGTGTACTATTGTGGTCTTGGCTCTCCGCACTGCAACAATGGAGCTGGGAGTCTCATCCCAGTTGCCCTTGGCTTGGTGTCTGGGGTTGACAGAGTCTTCTAGCATCACCACCAAGGTAGGCTGGGGGTCAGCTCCAACTTTTGTAATGAGCTGTCCTCTGATTGATGCCTCCAGGAAGAGGGCCAATGGTCAGGGCTCAAAGGATCTCAGCATATGTATTGAGGGTCTGGATGCCTGTTCTGTGAAATCCATAGAGTTTCTTATGGTGGCAAGGAAGGTGGTTGGCTACAGACAAAATACTGGTGGTTCCTGTCTAAGTAGGGCCAACTAACAACAGAGAGTAGTCTTTAAGAAATTTCCTAGAATGAGTCAATAAATGCCAATCCCTATTGTAGGCTGGTTACTAGAAAATAACTCATTTTGCATTCAATAATTAGGACAACATATTCAAAAATGTAATACCTTTGTGTAATAGAGGAGAAGACTAAAACTAGGTGGAGAAAAATAAATGAGCTAAGAACCAAAGGAGTAACAATTTAACATTTTAGCTTACAAGATTAAACAGGTCTTTAAATAATGTAATCTCTGATGACATTTTCTGAGTCTTCTCACTTATCGTGTAATCTCTCCATCAGTATCATGGGTATAAATATTATTTACTTTTAAGTTGTAACTTTGTTTCAGAAAGTGAGTGGCCCTTCTCCTTGTGGAATTTACAGGAATAATGGGTTTTATAGGAAATATACCAAGTATAATAATGAAGATGCTGTCATTTTAAACGAAATAGTTTTCCAGAGCAATCACTGAATACTTCTTTTTTAATGATAAGGGGAGGAATGGTAGGCTACATATGTTTGTAAACCTTTGTTCCAGTGTCTATCTGTAGGGTTGCTCTTAGTCTAAAACTAAATTCCTCCTTCCAGCTCACCAGGTCGCACCTTGCCTTCTTTTTATTTAATACAATTTTTAATATAAAATATTATTTAATATGAAAAAACACACTTAGAAGCTCTCTAGTCCCCTTTTTAGAAGTTTCAAATGAAGTTGACTCAATCTTCACAGCACAGCTGAAAATCAACAACCTCTTTTTATTTTGTTGGTATCTTTTTTTAACCACACCCAGTGATGCTCAGGGGCTATTCCTAGTTTTGCTTAGGAAGCCTTCCTTGCATGATCAGGGGACCATAAGTGATGCCCGTGACCAAACCCAGGTCAAGAGCCTGCAAGGTAAGCGCCCTACTCGTTGTTCTATTACTCCGGCCCCAACAACCTCTTCTTAATGCTTATGTTCTTACTCATGTCCAAGTCACCATCAACTTTTGTTTTAATTAATGTCAAATGTTACAACTCAACCTTCTGATTTTGTTCTTATCTAACTATAGTCAGTTGTCAATTAATCTTTTCAAAGGAAAAGATTAAAACAAATAATAAAAACCCATCTGCTCAAAATTCTAAAGTGACTTTTTCACTTGGTTTTGAGTAAAATTTAAAATTCACACTTTTATTGAAGCTTTAGGTCTTCTACATTTCTGGTTCCCAACTATTTACCACTTTGAAGACTTAACACCCACTGAAACTGTCTAAATAAAAATCTTGTTGGTGTTCTGCATGTAAAGTTACCACCACTATATTAATACCTTCTATCTCTCTCGTCTTGATTTCTCTTCCGCTCCATCGTACTTTAGCCATCCACCATGTATATTCTACCATTGCCCACAAAAATGCCAGTTTTATCAGAATAAAGACTATTTTTTTCCATTGTAGCTTAATAGTGCCCAATCATAATTATTGTTAAATGTTTCACCAAGTTAATATTAATGTTTACTTGTTCTTCAGTTATTTCAGAAGTCTTGGCTTCCTTAAACATTCCTTCCATCTCATCCTCTTATTTCTGTATTGTTCTGTGTTCCAAAATATAACTCTCAAATACAGCTCATGTAATTATCTTTCTGTCATGTATTTCAATATCATAAAATGGAGTTAATGTTCTCACAGTTCTGTGATTTCTCAAAAGTACTCATCTTCTAGGAAATTAAGTGAATAATCATTTTATTCAGTGAAGTTCATAAATTTTTGCTTTTGGTAGCATTTAACATCTGACTCTTTAGTAATGCTTCTGTTCTTAGTGACTTAAATTACATGTAACTAAGCCATGACCCTTGACCATTGGACCTCTAGTGACCTGTAACCTTATCCAATTACCCTAGTCCCATGTTATAGCACTGATCCTAGCAGAATCTGCTACCATTATGTCTAATTTCAATCAGCAAAAGTTTCAAAAGTAATTTATATTTTATCTAAACAAAATTTATTCAATGTGATTGAGATCCTAATTTTTTTCAAAAAATGATAAATATTTTCTTAATAATTGTGTGAAATTCTTTATTCTCAGAGGAGGCTTAAAAAACCCAACTTCTCCGAACTTGCACATATGCAAAAAATCTGGTGGGAAAATAAGTGGAGAAATCGTAAAGGGCACCATGTTCCGTGGGCATACTGCCTAGTATACCTCAACATTTTTCTCTCAAACATCTGCTCCTACTCTTATAGATATTTCTTATATCACGTTTATCTTCTGCACTGTATTTTCTCAGTAACTCAAAAGTCTTTTAATCCTAATTCCTTTATTTTATAGCACCCAGATATATAACTCTACCATCTTTTCTGTAGTCAATGTCCATGAATTGTAATGAGAATAAACATAGGGACTTGGCTCTCTCCAACAGTACTGATAGCCCAAAGAATTTAACTTCAAGTGATATTTTCACTCCACAATTTTCAGTATCTCTAATCATCTTAAACACAATTTCTCTACTAGTATTTTAATATATATTTATTTCTTGACACAATTGTTATTTTCTATTTTTTCAAAGCAATCATTTCCAAAGTGTTTAGTCTGTTAGTGTACTCTAGTCCTTTCAATTTTCCCCCAACTCTTAAAAAATAGTTCTTAAAGTGAAATAGAATAATAATATGAAGAGCATTCATTTGAGTTGTCAACAATTGATTATTTTAAAATCATATTATTTTATTTTTTTATTTTTAATTATGAGAACAAAGATGCAAAGAAAGGACAAGGTAAAGTTACAGTGGAAGGACAATCACTCATAACATAATTCTCAGAAGAAGTCCCCTTGCTGATATCTTAACTTTGAACTTTCAGCCGAAGAACGTTAAGATAAATAAAACAGAATCCATATACAATTACTTTGTCCCTCAAGTCCCCAGATTGTAACACATTATAATATTTCTTAACAGCACACAAGGCAATCTAAAGCCATAAAACTTACATAACTCCTTAAACATTAGAGGCATAGTATTTTTTACATTTCCATGTACATGCATATTAGCTTAAGTTAACCTCAAATTTTAAGTGGGTTTTTTTAAGGATTAGAGTCAAAGGAGCACAGTAAAAAACGGTGTTAGAGTGGCAATTGTTATTTGCAGAGGCCCACCAAAATATGAGGGGCATGGAAAGGAATAACCTTGGGCTAAATACAAAGAAACCCTACCCCTGAAGTTTCCTGGCATAAGACCAACTCTAGGCTCCAGGCAAGTTAGATTGTCCAATCCAAGACATTGTCCGTAGTGCCAACACACTTTTCACACAGTCTCTGTTGTTGGTATCATGTTTCTGTATTAAAGATCCTGGAATCTGCATATCCTACATTGATGTTAGGATGTGGAGCATCCTCTTGTTTCACCTCACCATTAAAGGGCAATGCAGGAAGCCCTGTCCTGTAAGGAGGTCGTTGTTGTTGTTAAGTCTTCTCAGTGTTAAGGGAAGTCTCTTTTGAGCAGGTCGATGTCTGAGCAGTGGTAGGGTCTTCCATGGTAGAGGATTGCTTCCAGGTGATGTTATAGACATTACTCTTTTTAACTTCAGTATCACACAGGAGGGACCCCCCGACATTACTCTTTTTAACTTCAGTATTGCACAATCCTAATCACAGATTAAAGCCGTGCATTGTGTGTAAAAACCCCAAACTGTTTCAAAAGACATAAAATGGACACGTATTTCTTTAGAATATTTTGTGTTTTTTCTCTGACAACTATAAGTCTTACTAAATATTCTCTTACACAGTGACGATTCTAACCACTTTTTATTTTCTCTTTATGAGCTGTTCAACAAGGAATTTTGGTGATAGAGTCCCCCAGTTTTAATCCATATGATTGAACCATGTCATGGGGATTGTTGGACTTGTTCTTATGGCCCCCATATGCACCAATAATGCTATGTGGCATTGCTCCTTTTTTGCATAGGCACATTAAAATGGGAAAATACTATACATACAAATAAGATCCTATCTAATAGAGATTGGAATACACAAATCTTGTAGTGCAAAGGGACCATACACCCTGAACATTGACATAATGACCTGGCACAGGCCTCAGAAGAAGGAATTTTCCATTCACACTTGAACCAGGGAAGCCATCCATAAAATCATATTTTTATTAAAATAAAATTATGTTGTTGATAATCTAGTTTCAGGCATACAATATCCCAACACTAATCCCTTTGCCAGTATCCCCAGGCTCCCTCTCAAACCCCATGACTTCCTCCTAGAAAAGCACATTTTGGGGGCCACACCAGGCAGCACTCAGAAGTTACACCTGGCTCTACCCTCAGAAATTACTTTAGCAGGCTAGGGTACCACATGGGATGCCAGGATTCATGCCAGGGTCAGCCACATGCAAGGCAAATGCCCTAGCCACTGTGTTATTGCTTTGGTCCCAGACAAATTCATTTTTAGGTTTAGTTGTTGGGGTTTAGAACTGAAAGCGACAGCTCTGTAGTTTATATATAGATACCACACCTTCATACCCCTGTTACTTCCCATCTAGCTCTTTTTATTTCCTGCCTAAATTTCTTTTCTTCCCTGTCCTTCTCATTTCTGTAACCTAGGTTAAACTATGCAAGGTTAATTTGATAGATGCTTTAATAATTGTATATGAGGTAAAGATTCTAATGGAACATCTAAAAGAGCCTGTCTACCTAGTTGATGCCAAAATAAAGAAATTGAAGTATACCTAGGTATAAAATTAATGAGTATAATGAAGTCGTACAATGATTATTGAGGACTAGATAATATAGCATATAGGGTAAATGCCACCAATGTGGCAACCTCCCCCTAAAAAGTATTATTGGACTACACTATACAAAGCAGGTAATAATGTTTATATGACACATTCTCAGATGGGAAAATGTATAGAGTCTTAGCCAAAAATATCTTAAAAACAAAATCAGAAACAGCGAATATCTCATAGGAACCCATCAAAAATGTATGCATTTATTTTGATATATATTTATATGTATTTATTTAATATATATAAAACATATAAACGTATAAGATAAAGCAATAGACAAATCCATCACACTCTACCTGAGGAAAAAATGAGTAAGGCTAATATTTAACCCCCATGCACAAAGTTTGTCCAAGTTTATTATTAATATGTTTGCTATGTAGAGATACACACATACTTAAACATAACATATGTAGAGTAGATAAGCTTTCTACTATCTTTTTTTTTTAATTTTTTTTTTTGGTTTTTGGGTCACACCCGGCTGTGCTCAGGGGTGACTCCTGGCTGTCTGCTCAGAAATAGCTCCTGGCAGGCACGGGGGACCATGTGGGACACTGGGATTTGAACCAATCACCTTTGGTCCTGGATCGGCTGCTTGCAAGGCAAACGCCGCTGTGCTATCTCTCCGGGCCCGCTTTCTACTATCTTATTTGATGCACTCATATCCATAGCAAAGTTACCTACTTAAGGACTATTTTAGCAATTAAAGTAAAACATTTTAAAGTTACTGTGCTTGTTATAGTAATGCTAAATTTCAAACACAAATGTATTTTATGCTTCATATACATAATTTTATTCATAAGGTCATTACTTAAAATAGTTTTTAAGGTTCAATTGAAAATAGTAGTGGAATGGGGTCACACCTAATAGTCCTCAAAGTCATTGGACAAACTCATGTGCCTGGATTCTTCAAAACAGAATATCAAGCAGAAATGGAAAACATGTGAACTAGAAACATTGCTAGAACATTTATACTTTGGTTGTAGTGAGCAGTAGCAACTGTATATATCAACATCAAAAATGTTAATCCTATGTAAACATGTAAAAATAAACTTATATTTTTAAAGCATAAATGTTTTGAAGTGGTATAAGAATTTAAAATAAGGTACTGATTTAAGTAGACTAGTTTTCCATTACAGGTCCTATGAAGTGTAGGAAGATATAAGTTCTCATGAGTTTAAACTGTATATAAACTGATTACATAGTTTTGTGAAAATTAAATGGAATGACAGGAACAAACCAATTAGCATAGGAAAAAGTATTCAGAATGTAATCCATATATTACCACAAAATTCATCCAGTAACAACAATATTCAGTACAATTTCTCCAAGTATAAACTGTAGGGTTGCTTTCTGAGCACAGCGAGGCAAAAAGAAATCCAAAATGAAACTAGATCCCATTTTCATATTCAGCTGTGGAATTAAGCTTAGATTAAAGCTTAATTAACTTTGAAAAGTTAAAAATAGCTTAGATAAACTGTTGATCACTACCAACTGAATATATAATTCATCTGAGTTTTGTGTTCTGATTTAATTATCATTGTAGCTATTAATCTTGGCAAACAATACTTTGTGTAGAATTGTGTAGAATTCTGTCTTTCTGAACAAAAACAGCACCTTCCAAAATACACTCAGGTGACTGGAAATATAAAAGGCACTTGCTTTGCATGCAGCCAACTTGAGTTCAATCCTGGGCACCACATCTGGTACCCAGAGGATAGATGCCCACAAGTGATCTCTTAGCACAGCTGGATGTGACTGCAAAACAAAAAAAAGAAACAAGCAAAATAAAGTAAAAAAAAGTATACTGAGAAAAATAGGATATGTGATATTCTAAAATGTTCTCTAATTCAACTTTGAATTTTAGCTTTTGTTGCTTACATGAAAACGGGGACTATTTCGGGGTCATAGGCAGCAGCGCTAGAAATCAAATCCCCATCAGCTGAATGCAAGACAAGTTTGTGTACCTTACCCACTGCACGATCTTCCTGCCCCCATAAATTTAATGGATTCTAAAACAATTTGCTTTTATTTGATCTAAAACTCCAGATAAAATTACACATATTATTTGAATATTATTACTATATTATTCAGAATTTAGAATTTACAGATTTTTAATCATGTTTTTTGCTTAAAATAACTTTTAGAATTCTGGAGTTAACCTCAGTTCTATTAAAGTGCTTTCACATTAGTAAAACATTGTAAACTACCCAGATAAATCCATTAATCTTAGGAATGTAGACGTTTCAGACTTTACAACTAAATGGAATACTTCTAACTCTACATACTGCAAGATGAATATACCTCCTGCATTCAAATCATTATCACATGCTTCCTATTTTTCCAATATGACATACGGCTAAAAAATCTGGTCTAGGTTCTCACTATGAGAATATCAATCCTCAGCACATTGTTCTTCCCTTTTCATTTTGTGACAGGTGTTGTACTTCTATTTCCTTCTAGGAAATCGCTAAAAGAAAGTGTACAACATCACCATAATTAATTTCAAATTTATCCTTAGTCTTGAGCTATCAAAATCCCTTTTTAATATAGCTGATAACTTCAAATAGTATTTTCTCATATTTGTATGGTAGCATTTAAAGGAGGTTTCCCTACTTTATATATGCTTTTCATTTGTGTGTTTGTTTTTGGTTTGGGGGCCACACCTGGTGGTGGTGCTCAGGGATTACTCCTGGATCTGTGCTCAGAAGTTGCTTCTGGCAGGCTCAGGGACCATATGAGATGCTGGGTATCAAACCCATGTCTATTCCAGGTCCGCAGCATGCAAGACATACACCCTATTGCTGTGCTATCACTCAAGCCCTAATATATGTCTTTTTTTTATTAATTTTTATTGTGACCAAAGTGAATTGCAAATCTTTTACAGTAATATTTTAGGTACATAGTGACAATGCATGAGGGGCATTCCCATCACCAGTGTTGTCCTCCCTCACCCCTGTTCCCAGCATGCATCCCATCTCCCCTTCCTTCCCCCACCCCTGCTAGTATAAGTGGTCCCTTCTGTATCTAGCTTTTTTCTTATATACGTTTTAAATCACTTTCCATCTCTCCAAAGTGTCTTAATGATTTGTGTAAATCTATATTTAAATATACACTTGTGTAAGTTATAACAGTGTAACTTTTTTTTAACATTTTCATAGTTATGCCTTACCTCTTAGCACTAAACAAAATCTTCATTGACTGTAATAAAACATGAAAAAACTCTTTGATACAATGAATAAGAAAACTTTTAGCTTGCATATTTTTCTTAAATTAAATGATTGCTCTGAAAAGTGTGGTTCTATTTATTTTTACTATTTGATTACAATACCCCATGCAAAGAAAAGTCACCTTGAAGAAAAACAATTGCATGCAATTTCATGCTGTATGATATACAAAAATAAAAACATCTCCCAACAAAAGTTAATGCAGTCAGGCAGTTTTCTTAGCTGGGAGCAGTGAGACCCAATTTTGATAACAAATCTGTAAATAGGCAAGTTGCTTTGAGAAATGACCTAGAGAGAATACTGGTTCCAAGAGATGAGTAAATGAGATTACAGATGTAGAAGTGTCATTGCCAGGAGAATTTGAGAGTTGATACAAGAACAAAAGATAGAAGATATTACTGCATGGGCTGGCACTTAGTCTTTTAATACCACTTGTCGGCCTTTCATCTCTCTATATATCTTTCTGTTTTTCCCCATTTTACCTATTACCAGATAAAGTAAAAAAAAATTTCCCCTCATGGCTTTAGTTATCTCAGAGGCTATGATAAAATTCAGCACAGAGAAAGTTCTTCATACACCATTGTGAAAAGAATGGAAAATGACTACACATGCACACATATGCCTAAATAGAGAAAATTTCTATCATAAGTACAATATAAATATTATGGAATATTTGTCATTTGTAAGTACTAAGTCATTAGTGACCAAAAGGAATGTCATTTTTCCTTCCTTGAATTGTTGAAATCACAATGTGTTGACCTTAGATAATCTAAAATGTGTATTACATATTATATATATATATATTACTGTTTGTATTAGCTACATGACATTTCATGGAAATAAAATAGCAATCTAAAAATTATTGGTCACTTCTTAAAAAACTACTTTCTGCCATTATAAACAATATTCAGTGAGTATGTAAGATGTTAAATCTTATAGATAATATTTATAAGGAATAAAATCAGACATTTGAATTCTGGGTTAATATTATCATCATTAAGGTAAAACTTACCTGTTTTTTATTTTGTTATTACTTAGTGTCTGAGAATTAGAAACAAGACTTAAATGCTACTTAATACTTCTTTGACTGCTGATTAGCTCAAGCCTGTTACTCATTTTTTAATTTTCATTTCACAGTTTTGCATTTCCTTAGCAATTTAGAGACTATCTTTCAAAGCTATGACAATTATTTTTGAAATGCATCAATTTTGATTATACTTTGAGAACTATTATTTATACCTAGTGAATATATTTAAATTTCTTGATGAAATTAGTATGACAATATTATCTTTATCATAGCAATTAATTTTATAACCTTATTCCCAATAAAATCAGTTCCATTTTTTTTTGGGGGGGCACACAGATGATGCTCAGTAGTTACTTCTGCTATGCGCTCAAAAATCACTTTTGGCTTAGGGAACCATATAGGATTCTGGACATCAAACCCAGCTCTGTCCTGGGTCAGCCATGTGCAAGGAAAGTGCCCCACCACTGTGCTATCACTACAGTTCATCTATGTTGAAGTTACTATTTTATTTTTATTATTTTATTTTATTTTCTATTTTTTGGGGGGTCACACCTGGCAGTACTCAGGGGTTACTCCTGACTCTATGCTCAGAAATCACTCCTGGCAAGCTCCTGGGGGCACCATATGGGATGTCAGTATTTGAACCATCATCCTTCTGCATCGAAGGCAAACACCTTACCGCTGTGCTATCTCTCCGGCCCCATGTTATTTTATTTTTAATTACTTTTAAACACTGAAGTTATAGGTTGTTCACAATACAGTTGTTGTTGTTGTTGTTTTTCACAAAGAAAACATTGTTTATGATATATCCAATACTTTTCATCAGTGCAAATTTCTCTCAGAGCCTACCATTGTCCACCTCTAAAGTAGATGTTTTTATTAGCTTCCTTTTTGATTATTGGACACTGGTTCGAAATATTTTTAATGAAAGGCTATCATAAATATCACTTTATCTCCTTCCAAAATCCAGTTCTTGTCCAGAGTGATCAGTTCCGACTTCATTGTCACAGTGTTTCTTTTTCTGCCCCAATTGCACTCCCACATTTTGTGTCAATTTTCCTACCATGAATTGGTCCTCCTGACTCTCATCTCTATAGTCTTTGTATATTCATACCATACTATATAAAAGTGATTTTTACAATCTTTTTCTTATAGTATCCCTAGTTATACTCAAGAATTAAACTTCCATATATACCTTGGTTATCCAATCTTCTTACAACAAATCACTACTGGGTTAATATGAGACCATTCTACTTTGAAAGTTGAATTTATTATCTTTGACAGGATTTAATTCATTTTTATGTATGCTTAACTTTAATGAAAATGGCAAACAATAGAAATTTACTATATTAGGGGCCAGAGAAATAGCACAGAAGTAGAGCATTTGCCATGCATATGGCTGGCCCAGGAAAGATCCAATTCTATTCCTTGCATCCCATATAGTTCGCGAGCCTACCAGGGGGCAATTTTTGAGTGCAGAGCCAGGAGTAACCTCTGAGCACTGCTGGGTGTGGCCCAACAACCAATCAAGGGCCGGAGTAGTGGCACTGGAAGTAAAGTGTCTGCCTTGCAAGCGCTAGCCTAGGACCAACCGGAGATTTGATCCCTCAGAGACCTATATAGTTCCCCCAAGCCAGGAGCAATTTCTGAGTGGATAGCCAGGAGTAACCCCTGAGCGTCAACAGGTGTGGCCAAAGACAAAAACAAAAACAAACAACCAACCAATCAATCAATTGATCAGTAAAATTTAAAAAGAAATAAATTTACCATTATAAGCTTTACATTGATATTTACACTGAATATTTTACTTTAAATCATTTTGTTCACTTTTAATAAAACATTAATATAAATTGAATTAAGATAATATATGGGGTCAGAGAAATAGCACCGCAATAGGGCGTTTGCCTTGCAAGCAGCCTATCCAGGACTGACAGTTGTTCGAATCCCAGTATCCCATATGGTCCCCTGTGTCTGCCAGGAGCAATTTCTGATCGGTGAGCCAGGAGTAACCCTGAGTGCTGCTGGTTGTGACCAAAAAAAAATACAAAACAAACAAAAAATATCCTTGGTTTTAAACATATTAAATCATATTAAAATACATATTTTCTAAAGGTAATATTAAATATTATCTTTCCTTTCTCTACATAGTAACATTTTTTCTATTTTCTTAGAAGTATGTGTATTCAAGTAACATTCAAAAACTATTTGTTAAATGATCAAAATACTTTAATCTTGTGACATAATTGTTCTTTTATATTAAAAATTAATATGATAAAACAAAAAGAAATTACCAAAGTTGTCACAGATCTTCCAGCATATAACAATGGTGCCACAATCTTAAACTCTGCCTCCAACTGTTACCATATACATTTTTATCTCTAGCATTTATTTATGTATTTAAATATGCTTTCCATGGTCATGAAACTTTACTTTCAAGTCCCACATTTGTTCACCAAGCCATTTCCCTATGCAATATACAAAGTAGAGTTAGTAAATGCATTATCTAACTCTATCCTTGACTTTATAAGGAAAAAATAAATGAATAAACAAGCATTTCTACAACCAAAATATACTTTTATTATGTTGAATATAATAGGAATATATCTCCATAGGGCCTCAGGGGAAAGCAAGTTTATACAATGAGGATCGTGTTTCATACTTATTCACTACAACTTTGAAAGAGCTCAAGGTTTGATTAAAAATACAATAAAGCTAAAGATAATTAGATCGAATTTATTTTTAGGGAATTACAAGTTGCATACAGAGAAAACTTTCTATCTTGTAATATTATTGTGAGAAAATATTTAAAAATTAGTTGTAAAAGACATAAACCATCATAAAATTTTAAAATGTTATATATATTCAGCTTCCTTTTTTAAAAGGATAGCATATTTATTCAACCATTCACATAAATTTATAGGTATGCAGTAAGTCCTTGTTAAAACAAATGAGACTTTAAGCCTCTCTCTCTCTCTCTCTCTCTCTCTCTCTCTCTCTCTCTCTCTCTCTCTCTCTCTCTCTCTCTCTCTCTCTCTCTCCTCCCCTGTTTTGGGGCCACACTTGGCAGTGCTCAGGGTTTACTCCTGGATCTATAGTCAGAACTTACTCCTGGCAGGCTTGGGGAACCATATTGGATATGGGATCCAACCTAGGTTAGTGGAATACAAGGCAAATTCTCTACCTGCTATACTATTGCTCAGCTCCTATTATCTTCTTTGGAAAAAATTTCTATTTTCTAAAAAATAGCAACCTGCCTTATTTTAAGGGCTGTAAAGAAAATAAATTATTCTCTACTTCTGCAAGAAAACTTGTATATTTTACAAAGGATCATTATAAACTTACATCCATGTAGAAAAGCTCTAGGTTTTATTTTTTAAGTTCTAGGATAAAATATTCCACAGAATGACTTGCAACTAAGTTACATTGGCCTTTAAAATATTAAAATGTTAGAACAGCACTATAGACACAACAAGGACATTTAACCTATAACGTAAGAAAATTACAATAAAAAGTGAAAGATATGCAAAGTATAGTACATATCCATATGTTGCTTTAAACATGAGGAAAGAATTGTATTGTTGGTTTGGGGGAGATAGGATAAAATCCAAATCAGCCCAATCCTTACCTGCTGTATTATCTCATCAACTCCAAGAAAAGAATTTTTAGTGAATTTTATATTTGTCACATTAAAACCATGTGATGGTATTATACGTCATTTTATCTGTTGTCAAGGAACAACCTATGTATCAGGCATAATAGCAACCAGAAACTATTTAATAGTTATTGGAAATTTTACGATTACTACAATTAATGTTTAAAGATGTATTGGCAAATCTTCCTTTTAAAATAAGTACTACTATATTCATGCAGACAAAGTGGTTAAGGTTGAGGAGTCTTCAATCTTCTAAACTCTAGGCTTGTTGATAAAAATAAAAAAATAATTCTTATGCTTTACTATGTCTTTGTTAATTAGATTCTAGAATGACATTAAAATTCGACCTTTTCAGTTACAATCTGGTTATAGTTATTCTGATTTAATTAAATATAAATGTTAAATATATATGCATATAGGTTGAATATAGAATGTGTACATTAATTATGCATATGATAATACAAATGTATTAAACTTTATGCATTCAGATTACTTTAAGAATTACTTATAGGGGCAGGCGAGGTGGCATTAGAGGTAAGGTGTCTGCCTTGCAAGCACTAGCCAAGGAAAGATCGCGACTGTGGTTCGATCCCCTGGCATCCCATATGGTCCCCCCAAACCAGGGGCAATTTCTGAGCGCTTAGCCAGGAGTAACCCCTGAGCATCAAATGGGCGTGGCCTGAAAAACCAAAAAAAAAAAGAATTACTTATAAGGATAAAGAAGTCTATTAATAATATTGGTATTTTCTATCTGAATTTTGTTAATTTTATAACTTGAAAATCATTTAATTTTATGTCAGTCTAATAGACAACACCAACACAGGATTTAATAATATTAAACACCGAACAATAAATAACACCAAAGTACTTTAATATTAATTTTGTTATATATCATTCTATTTATTTATTGCTTGGGAGCCACAACTATGGCGCTTGGTAGGGGTGTTACTCCTGGAAGGCTCGGGGGACCATATGGGATACCAGGCTTCAAATTCAAATTGGTCCTGGGTTGGCCATATGCAAGGCAAATACCCTACCTGCTGTGCTATCACGCTGGCCCCCAAATTTTAATCAGTCACACTTTCAATTTCTAGGAAGATCCATTTGTATCCTGAATCAATAGTGAATATTAAAATGTCATTAATTTTAATTAAGAATTTATAAGATTTTTTGCATGTTAATTTAGTAATCTGCCACTTTGCTAGATGGATCTATTGTATTAGAAGCTTTTTGGCAGATTCTTTAGAGTTTTCTAAATATAGTATCATGTCATCTGCAAACAGTGAGAGCTTGACTTCTTTTCCTATCTGGATGCACCTGGTATCTTTTTCTTGCCTAACTTCTAGGGCTAGGGCAAATACTTCCAGCACTATATTGAATAGGAGAGGTGAGAGATAACAGCCTTGTCTTGTACCAGATTTTAGAGGAAAGACTTTTAGTTTATCTCCGTTGATAATAATATTTGCCATTGGCTTGTGGTAGATGGTCTTGACTATATTGAGAAAAGTTCCTTCCACTCCCATCTTGATGAGAGTTTTTATCAAGAATGGGTACTGGACCTTATTGAATACTTTCTATGTATCTATTGATATAATCAGATGATTTTTTTGTTGATATGGTGTACTATGTTGATTGATTTATGGATGTTAGACCATCCTTGCATTCCTGGAATGAAACCTAAAAGACTTTCTTAATAACGCATTGGATCCTATTTGCCAGAATTTTGCTGTGGAGCTATGCATCTGTGTTCATCAGGGATATTGGTCTGTAATTTCCTTTTTTGGCAGCATCTCTGTCTGGTTTTGGTATCAAGGTGATGTTAGCTTCATAGAAACTATTTGGAAGTGTTCCTGTTTCCTCAATTTTATGGAAGAGCCTGAAAATTATTGGTAATAGTTCCTCTTGAAAGGTTTAAAAAAAGTTAAGTGGACCCATCTGGGCCTGGGCTTTTTTGGAAAACTTTTGATTACCATTTTAATTTCCTCAATAGTGATGGGGTTGTTTAGATATGCTACATCATCCTTATTCAACAGTGGAAAATTATAAGAGTCCAAGAATTTCTTCCAGATTCTCATGTTTTGTGGCATAGAGTTTCTCAAAGTAGTCTCTAAGTACATATTGAATCTCTGCATTATCTGTATGGCCTCCCCTTTTTCATTTCTAATCCAGTTTATCAAGTTCTCTCCTCTCTGTTTTGTTTTGTTTGTTTTTGGGCCACACCCAGTGATACTCAGGAGTTACCCCTGGTTATGCACACAGAATTCACTCCTGGCTTGGGGGACCATATGGGATGCCAGGGGATAGTACCTAGGTCTATCCTAGGGCAGCATGTGCAAGGTAAATGCCCTACTGCTTGCGCCGCCACCATCTCTCTCTTTCTTTGTGAGTTTTGCCAGTGGTTTATCAATCTTATTTATTTTTTCCAAAAACCACTATTACTTTCGTTGACTTTTTGAGTTGTTTCTTGGCTTTCTACTTCATTGATTTTTTTTCTCTAAGAATAAAAAAATTAAGATTTGTTATTTCCTTCTGCCTACCTATTTTTAGTTCTTTTTGTTGATCATTTTCTAATTTTATAAGCTGTGTCATTAAGCTATTCATATAGGGCCCTTCTTCCTTCTTGATGTGTGCCTGCATTGCTATAAATTTTTCCTCTCAGTAACATATTTTGCTGTGTCCATAAATTTTGATAATTTGTGTCTTCATGTCATTTACATCAAGGAATGCTTTGATTTTCACTTTGATTTTATCTTGAACCATTGGTTGTGCAGTACTAAGCTGTTTAATTTCCGGGTGTTAAAGTTTTTCTTCTGTGTCCCTTTGTAGTTCATGTCTCACTTCAGTGATTTGTGATCAGCAAAGATAGTCTGCATAATTTCTATCCTCTTAATTTTATGGAGGTATCCTTTATTGGCCAGTATGTGTTCTATCCTGGAGAATGACCCATGTGCATTGGAATAGAATGTTTAACCAGATTTCTGGGGATGGAGTGCTTAAGAATCATTTTTAAAAATTCTAAGATTACTCTGCTGATAAGAGCATAATTATTTATGGGAAACAATAATTTATATTCCTTCAAGTCTATACAAATATAGACCATAAAATTCAATTTAATTTTTATATAAATCATTTTAAATTGATAAAGAAAATCTATATGCTATACTTAGCCTTTGATTTATAAATAGTTTTATTTAATACCTGAGACATACTTTACATAATATTATCAATATTTGATTTAACCTCTAAGTAGACTTCATTCCTACTAATGGTTTGCACAGTAAATGATAATGGCCTTAGTATTTCCAGAATCAATAAATTATAATAATTTCCTATGAAATTAATTGTATATTTTAATAAAGATACCAAAAATAAAACCAAATTACAGGATTGGTTTGTAAAAATTGAGGTCTGAAAATATCATGAAATTTAGAGTTCATTTTAAAATAATGTGAAGACCTTACCTTCCAAATAAAATATAGAATCAGTTGTTGGAAATTTTTACTTGTAATTAATTACAGAAATAATCACAGAAAAATCTAAATAAGAGAGTCTATGTATTATGGGCATAGAGGAAGAGGAGGGATTTTTAGTGTTTAATCTGTTCCTATAAGCAAGCTTTAATTAAGAGCACAACCTCAATTGCAAAAGATATTTTTCACACAACTCATGTTTCCGAAATTTTCCAAATCAAATAATTCTTAATTTATTATGAATATGTGATTTTTTTCTTTTAAAATAATTTTAATTTGACAAAGACATACTATCTTTAAATATTCTACAAACTAATCATATTTCTGTATTTACATAAAGTTAAATTTTACAAAAATTATTTTAATATAACATAAATTTAATATAATAACTAAAAATACATTTTTATTCCAAAAGGTTATGCATCTACTTTGGGGAAGACCATTAAGATGTACACCACTACTTTAAAGGTATAGCAACAATCATTATCATAGAGAGATACCAATACAAGGTTAATTGCATAGTGTTAGAATTGTACCCTACTACAATACAAAGTGTTTATTGGTAAATACAATAGACTCAGCAGTCTAATTATAAAATACCAGATAAGGTACAAAAACATTTAGTAGCATGTTTGTCACATAATTGAATAAATAAGGAATAGATTAATTTTATATTGTACTATCTCTGTGTCCTAAGAATATTAATGTTGTATACAGTAAAATAATGATTTTGAAAAAGTCAAATATCCGAGGGGCGGGGCTTTGGACCCCGGGCGCGAGCGCGAACTGGTCGTCCCAGTGAGCCACGCAAGGTGCAGAATGCTTTTGAAAGCCAAGGACTCTTGACTGTGGAGAGAGCATAAAAACCGGCTAACCTTTGCAAAAGCTGGCTCCCTGTGTGTGACACCAGGCAGGGAAAATCCGCGAAAGTACACCGGCCCAGTGGGGCTCAGCTGTGAAAGACTGTGAGTGTGACCTGTCTATGTCTGTCTACTGTCCTCTTGCATGAAACTCTTGCGAGTGGGGCAAAAAGAGCCTCCAGAAACCTCGCTCGCCCAGACGCCATTTTCAGGGAGGGACTTCAGAGCATAAAAACCGGCTAACCTTTGCAAAAGCTGGCTCCCTGTGTGTGACACCAGGCGGGGAAAATCCGCAAAAGTACACCGGCCCAGTGGGGCTCAGCTGTGAAAGACTGTGAGTGTGACCTGTCTATGTCTGTCTACTGTCCTCTTGCATGAAACTCTTGCGAGTGGGGCAAAAAGAGCCTCCAGAAACCTCGCTCGCCCAGACGCCATTTTCAGGGAGGGACTTCAGAGCATAAAAACCGGCTAACCTTTGCAAAAGCTGGCTCCCTGTGTGTGACACCAGGCGGGGAAAATCCGCAAAAGTACACCGGCCCAGTGGGGCTCAGCTGTGAAAGACTGTGAGTGTGACTTGTCTATGTCTGTCTACTGTCCTCTTGCGTGAAACTCTTGCGAGTGGGGCAAAAAGAGCCTCCAGAAACCTCGCTCGCCCAGACGCCATTTTCAGGGAGGGACTTCAGAGCATAAAAACCGGCTAACCTTTGCAAAAGCTGGCTCCCTGTGTGTGACACCAGGCGGGGAAAATCCGCAAAAGTACACCGGCCCAGTGGGGCTCAGCTGTGAAAGACTGTGAGTGTGACTTGTCTATGTCTGTCTACTGTCCTCTTGCGTGAAACTCTTGCGAGTGGGGCAAAAAGAGCCTCCAGAAACCTCGCTCGCCCAGACGCCATTTTCAGGGAGGGACTTCAGAGCATAAAAACCGGCTAACCTTTGCAAAAGCTGGCTCCCTGTGTGTGACACCAGGCGGGGAAAATCCGCAAAAGTACACCGGCCCAGTGGGGCTCAGCTGTGAAAGACTGTGAGTGTGACTTGTCTGTGTCTGTCTACTGTCCTCTTGCGTGAAACTCTTGCGAGTGGGGCAAAAAGAGCCTCCAGAAACCTCGCTCGCCCAGACGCCATTTTCAGGGAGGGACTTCAGAGCATAAAAACCGGCTAACCTTTGCAAAAGCTGGCTCCCTGTGTGTGACACCAGGCGGGGAAAATCCGCAAAAGTACACCGGCCCAGTGGGGCTCAGCTGTGAAAGACTGTGAGTGTGACTTGTCTATGTCTGTCTACTGTCCTCTTGCGTGAAACTCTTGCGAGTGGGGCAAAAAGAGCCTCCAGAAACCTCGCTCGCCCAGACGCCATTTTCAGGGAGGGACTTCAGAGCATAAAAACCGGCTAACCTTTGCAAAAGCTGGCTCCCTGTGTGTGACACCAGGCGGGGAAAATCCGCGAAAGTACACCGGCCCAGTGGGGCTCAGCTGTGAAAGACTGTGAGTGTGACTTGTCTATGTCTGTCTACTGTCCTCTTGCGTGAAACTCTTGCGAGTGGGGCAAAAAGAGCCTCCAGAAACCTCGCTCGCCCAGACGCCATTTTCAGGGAGGGACTTCAGAGCATAAAAACCGGCTAACCTTTGCAAAAGCTGGCTCCCTGTGTGTGACACCAGGCGGGGAAAATCCGCAAAAGTACACCGGCCCAGTGGGGCTCAGCTGTGAAAGACTGTGAGTGTGACTTGTCTATGTTTGTCTACTGTCCTCTTGCGTGAAACTCTTGCGAGTGGGGCAAAAAGAGCCTCCAGAAACCTCGCTCGCCCAGACGCCATTTTCAGGGAGGGACTTCAGAGCATAAAAACCGGCTAACCTTTGCAAAAGCTGGCTCCCTGTGTGTGACACCAGGCGGGGAAAATCCGCAAAAGTACACCGGCCCAGTGGGGCTCAGCTGTGAAAGACTGTGAGTGTGACTTGTCTATGTCTGTCTACTGTCCTCTTGCGTGAAACTCTTGCGAGTGGGGCAAAAAGAGCCTCCAGAAACCTCGCTCGCCCAGACGCCATTTTCAGGGAGGGACTTCAGAGCATAAAAACCGGCTAACCTTTGCAAAAGCTGGCTCCCTGTGTGTGACACCAGGCGGGGAAAATCCGCAAAAGTACACCGGCCCAGTGGGGCTCAGCTGTGAAAGATTGTGAGTGTGACTTGTCTATGACTGTCTACTGTCCTCTTGCGTGAAACTCTTGCGAGTGGGGCAAAAAGAGCCTCCAGAAACCTCGCTCGCCCAGACGCCATTTTCAGGGAGGGACTTCAGAGCATAAAAACCGGCTAACCTTTGCAAAAGCTGGCTCCCTGTGTGTGACACCAGGCGGGGAAAATCCGCAAAAGTACACCGGCCCAGTGGGGCTCAGCTGTGAAAGACTGTGAGTGTGACTTGTCTATGTCTGTCTACTGTCCTCTTGCGTGAAACTCTTGCGAGTGGGGCAAAAAGAGCCTCCAGAAACCTCGCTCGCCCAGACGCCATTTTCAGGGAGGGACTTCAGAGCATAAAAACCGGCTAACCTTTGCAAAAGCTGGCTCCCTGTGTGTGACACCAGGCGGGGAAAATCCGCAAAAGTACACCGGCCCAGTGGGGCTCAGCTGTGAAAGACTGTGAGTGTGACTTGTCTATGTCTGTCTACTGTCCTCTTGCGTGAAACTCTTGCGAGTGGGGCAAAAAGAGCCTCCAGAAACCTCGCTCGCCCAGACGCCATTTTCAGGGAGGGACTTCAGAGCATAAAAACCGGCTAACCTTTGCAAAAGCTGGCTCCCTGTGTGTGACACCAGGCGGGGAAAATCCGCAAAAGTACACCGGCCCAGTGGGGCTCAGCTGTGAAAGACTGTGAGTGTGACTTGTCTATGTCTGTCTACTGTCCTCTTGCGTGAAACTCTTGCGAGTGGGGCAAAAAGAGCCTCCAGAAACCTCGCTCGCCCAGACGCCATTTTCAGGGAGGGACTTCAGAGCATAAAAACCGGCTAACCTTTGCAAAAGCTGGCTCCCTGTGTGTGACACCAGGCGGGGAAAATCCGCAAAAGTACACCGGCCCAGTGGGGCTCAGCTGTGAAAGACTGTGAGTGTGACTTGTCTATGTCTGTCTACTGTCCTCTTGCGTGAAACTCTTGCGAGTGGGGCAAAAAGAGCCTCCAGAAACCTCGCTCGCCCAGACGCCATTTTCAGGGAGGGACTTCAGAGCATAAAAACCGGCTAACCTTTGCAAAAGCTGGCTCCCTGTGTGTGACACCAGGCGGGGAAAATCCGCAAAAGTACACCGGCCCAGTGGGGCTCAGCTGTGAAAGACTGTGAGTGTGACTTGTCTATGTCTGTCTACTGTCCTCTTGTGTGAAACTCTTGCGAGTGGGGCAAAAAGAGGCTCAGAGGAGCACGGCCGCTCCGCTTCGCTACGCGGCCGTGCACTCTTTCTAAGGAAAGAACTCCATTGCAACAAGAAGGAAAAATCACACTAAGAACGGCGCTATATCACAGAAGCAAACATTTCTCTCTGGACTGTCTTCTCTGTTGCATGCTCGGGCCTAAGATTTGTCCCAGTGTGAGGCTTCATCCACGGAGGACTCCCCTCCCTTAGAGGCAAGTCAGCCCATCCAGAAAGGGAGGAGCCAGAGGAGTGTGCTGCCTACATCATATAGACAATGAATACCACTACAACACGTAGAAAAACCCACAATACAAGTGTGACAATGGGGAAACAACGCAAACCAGCATCAGACATAGAGAATGAAGATGACAATTCTGAGGACCAGATAATGACTGAACAACTAATCAACCTCTCAGATAAGGACTTTAGACTAGCAATATGGAAGGTGCTCAACAGACTCCAAGAAACCATGGATCGAGTTGAACAGAACACTAATAACCAAGAAAATATGAAGGCAGAAATGACAAAACTCCAAACTGAAATAACATGTCAACTAACAGGACTGAAAAAGTCAGTAAATGAAGTGAATGACAAAATGGATAAGCTCTGGGACAGGGTATCAGAAGCTGAGAATAGACTTGGTGCTGTGGAAGATGAGATACATAACAATTCCATACAGCAGGAGAGATAGGACAAAAAACTTAAAGCAAATGAGCAGACAATGGAAAAATTAGTCAAAGAATGGGAACAGATGAAAATAGAAGTCTATGATAAGATCAACAGAAACAACTTAAGAATCATTGGAGTCCCAGAGACCCAGGAAGAAAATTTCCAGGAAGAATCAATGGTCAAGAACATCATTAAAGAGAAACTTCCAGAGCTAAAGAATATATGTGATCAAATCCTGCATGCCCGAAGAGTACCAACCAAAAGAGACCCCAGAAAAACCACCCCAAGACACATCCTAGTCACAATGACAAATCCCACAGATAGAGACAGAATTCTGAAAACAGCAAGATCAAAAGGGGAAATCATGTTCAAGCAAGCTTCCCTGAGATTTACAGCAGACCTGTCACCAGAAACGCTCAATGCCAGAAAGCAGTGGTGGGATATTGTGACAAGACTGAATGAAATGAATGCTTCACCCAGAATACTATACCCAGCAAAACTCACTTTCCGGTTTGATGGAAGAATACATGGTTTCACAGACAAAAAACAGCTCAGAAACTTCACAGACACAAAACCAGTCTTAAGAGAAAAACTGAAAGACCTAATCTAAGACAAGACTACCCAAAAGACACACCAAATTTTGAAATAAAGATGGCGTTAAATCCCAGGACAATTCTTTCTCTCAACGTCAATGGACTAAATGCACCAGTTAAGAGACACAGAGTGGCTAAATGGATCAAAAAACTCAATCCAACCTTCTGCTGCCTACAAGAAACGCACCTGAATAGTCAGAACAAACATAGACTCAAAATAAAAGGCTGGAGAAAAGTTATCCAAGCAAACAACACCCATAAAAAAGCTGGAGTGGCCATACTAATATCAGATAATGCAAACTTTATACTCAGGAAGGTTGTAAGGGACAAAGACGGACATTTTATATTAATCAAGGGGTACGTAGAGCAGGAAGAATTCACTCTCCTAAACATATATGCACCGAATGAGGGGCCAGCAAAATATTTAATACAACTGTTGACAAATCTGAAAAATAATATCAACAACAACACAATAATTGTGGGGGACCTTAACACGGCTTTGTCAACACTGGACAGGTCAACCAGACTGAAACCCAACAAGAATATACTAGACCTGAGGAGAGAAATGGAAGAAAGAGGCCTAGTGGATATATATAGGACACTCCATCCCCAGAAACCTGGATACACATTCTTCTCCAATGTACATGGGACATTCTCCAGGATAGACTACATGCTGGCACATAAAACATACCTCCATAAGATCAAGAGGATAGAAATTTTGCAGACTACCTTCGCTGACCACAAGGCTCTGAAATTATTTGTGAACTCCAAAGGGACTCAGAAGAAACACTTTAACACCTGGAAGTTAAACAGCCTCATGCTCAATAACCAGTGGGTCCGAGATGAAATCAAGGAGGAAATCAAAAGGTTCCTGGAAACAAATGACAATAAAGACACAAACTCTCAGAACTTATGGGACACAGCAAAAGCAGTACTGAGAGGAAAATTTATAGCTTTGCAAGCACACATCAGGAAGGAAGAAGGAGCTTACCTGAGTAGCTTAATGACACAGCTAATAGAACTAGAAAATGCTCAACAAAAGGACCCAAGAATAGGAAGACAGAAGGAAATAACAAAGCTGAGAGCAGAAATCAACGAAGTGGAAACTCAAAAAACAATCCGAAAGATCAACGAAAGCAGAAGTTGGTTCTTTGAAAAAATAAACAAGATTGATAGACCACTGGCAAACCTAACAAAGAAAGAGAGAGAGAGAAACTTGATAACTCGTATCAGGAATGAAAAAGGAGAGATCACTACTGATATGACAGAGATTCAAAGGGTAATCAGAAACTACTTTGAAAAACTCTACGCCACTAAAAATGAGAACCTGGAAGAAATGGATAAATTCTTGGACTCTTATAATCTTCCACGGTTGAAGGAAGAGGATGTAGCATATCTAAACACCCCCATCACCATTGGTGAAATTAAAACAGTAATCAAATGTCTGCCGAAAAACAAAAGCCCAGGTCCAGATGGATTCACTAATGAATTCTATCAAACTTTCCAAGAGGAACTACTGCCAATCTTGGCAAGACTCTTTCATGAAATTGAACAAACAGAAACACTTCCAAATAGCTTTTATGAAGCCAACATCACCTTGATACCTAAACCAGACAGAGACGCTACCAAAAAAGAAAATTACAGACCAATATCACTGATGAATGCAGATGCAAAGATCCTCAACAAAATCCTGGCAAATAGGATTCAATGCCTCGTTAAGAAGATCATCCACTACGATCAAGTAGGTTTCATCCCAGGAATGCAAGGCTGGTTTAACATCCGTAAATCTATCAACATAATACACAACATCAATAACAAGAAAAATAAAAACCACATGATCATATCAATAGATGCAGAGAAAGCATTTGATAAGGTCCAACACCCATTCTTGATCAAAACTCTCAGCAAGATGGGAATGGAGGGAACCTTTCTCAATATAGTGAAGGCCATCTACCACAAGCCAGTGGCAAATATTATCCTCAATGGAGAAAAACTGAAAGCCTTCCCTCTAAATTCTGGCACAAGACAAGGCTGTCCTCTCTCACCACTCCTATTCAACATAGCACTGGAAGTACTTGCTATAGCGATTAGGCAAGAAAAGGATATCAAGGGAATCCAGATAGGAAAGGAAGAAGTCAAGCTCTCACTGTTTGCAGATGACATGATACTCTACTTAGAAAACCCTAAAGACTCTATCAAAAAGCTTCTAGAAACAATAGACTCATATAGCAAGGTGGCAGGCTACAAAATTAACACACAAAAATCAATGGCCTTTCTATATACCAATAGTAATAAGGATGAAATGGACATTAAGAAAACAACCCCATTCACAATAGTACCACACAAACTCAAATATCTTGGAATCAACTTGACTAAATATGTGAAGGACCTATACAAAGAAAACTATAAAACTCTGCTCCAAGAAATAAGAGAGGACACACGGAAATGGAAACACATACCCTGCTCATGGATTGGCAGGATTAACATCATCAAAATGTCAATACTCCCCAAGGCATTATACAGATTTAATGCCATCCCTCTAAAGATACCCATGACATTCTTCAAAGAAGTGGATCAGACACTTTTGAAATTTATTTGGAACAATAAACACCCTCGAATAGCTAAAGCAATCATTGGGAAAAAGAATATGGGAGGAATTACTTTTCCCAACTTTAAACTGTACTACAAAGCAACAATTATCAAAACAGCATGGTATTGGAATAAGGATAGGTCCTCAGATCAGTGGAATAGGCTTGAATACTCAGAAAATGTTCCCCAGAGATACAACCATCTAATTTTTGATAAAGGAGCAGGAAATCCTAAATGGAGCAGGGAAAGCCTCTTCAACAAGTGGTGTTGGCACAATTGGATAGCCACTTGCAAAAAATTAAACTTAGACCCCCAGCTAACATCATGTACAAAGGTAAAATCCAAATGGATTAAAGACCTCGATATCAGCCCCAAAACCATAAGATATATAGAACAGCACATAGGCAAAACACTCCAGGACATTACAGGCATCTTCAAGGAGGAAACTGCACTCTCCAAGCAAGTGAAAGCAGAGATTAACAGATGGGAATATATTAAGTTGAGAAGCTTCTGCACCTCAAAGGAAATAGTGCCCAGGATACAAGAGCCACCTACTGAGTGGGAGAAACTATTCACCCAATACCCATCAGATAAGGGGCTAATCTCCAAAATATACAAGGCACTGACAAAACTTTACAAGAAAAAAACATCTAACCCCATCAAAAAATGGGGAGAAGAAATGAACAGACACTTTGACAAAGAAGAAATACGCATGGCCAAAAGACACATGAAAAAATGCTCCACATCACTAATCATCAGGGAGATGCAAATCAAAACAACGATGAGATACCACCTCACACCCCAGAGAATGGCACACATCACAAAGAATGAGAATAAACAGTGTTGGCGGGGATGTGGAGAGAAAGGAACTCTTATCCACTGCTGGTGGGAATGCTGTCTAGTTCAACCTTTACGGAAAGCGATATGGAGATTCCTCCAAAAACTGGAAATCGAGCTCCCATACGATCCAGCTATACCACTCCTAGGAATATACCCTAGGAACACAAAAATACAATACAAAAACCCCTTCCTTACACCTATATTCATTGCAGCTCTATTTACCATAGCAAGACTCTGGAAACAACCAAGATGCCCTTCAACAGACGAATGGCTAAAGAAACTGTGGTACATATACACAATGGAATATTATGCAGCTGTCAGGAGAGATGAAGTCATGAAATTTTCCTATACATGGATGTACATGGAATCTATTATGCTGAGTGAAATAAGTCAGAGAGAGAGAGAAAAATGCAGAATGGTCTCACTCATCTATGGGTTTTAAGAAAAATGAAAGACACCCTTGTAATAATAATTTTCAGACACAAAAGAGAAAAGAGCTGGAAGTTCCAGCTCACCTCAGGAAGCTCACCACAAAGAGTGATGAGTTTAGTTAGAGAAATAACTACATTTTGAACTGTCCTAATATTGAGAATGTATGAGGGAAATGTAGAGCCTGTTTAGGGTATAGGCGGGGGTTGGGGGGGGAGGAGGGAGATTTGGGACTTGGGTGATGGGAATGTTGCACTGGTGATGGGTGGTGTTCCTTTTATGACTGAAACCCAAACACAATCATGTATGTAATCAAGGTGTTTAAATAAAAAAAATTAAAAAAAAAAAAGAAAAGAAAAAGTCAAATATGTATGTATAAATATTTAACTAAAATAATATTGTTAAAATATCAATAACTCAAAATTACTTATAGTTTTATTTATAGAAAAATATCAATTGCATTGATAACATCATAAAATTTAAATGTATTCGCAAAAGATTTTGGATGGAAAAAATAATCTTAAGACAAAACTAGGGTTAAAGAATACTAAATAATATTTAAGAATTATAAGAAATGTCTCACCACATAAATAGTCAATTATTACTAGATAAAGAAAAGCTGAAAGCATGAAATGGAATAAAGAAAGCCTCTTAAATAAATGGTGCTAGACAACTGGGTACCTATGTGTAAGAAATTAGGCTGAATCCATAAAACCATAAGGTATATCATGAAATTGAGACCAAAGGCATCTTTACAGAGGAAAAAGCACTGTCCAAACAAGTGAAAGCAAAGATAAATAGATAGGACTATACTAAGATGAGAAGCTTTTGCACCTCAAAGGAAATAGTGATTAGGATACAAAGACCACCCACAGATGGAAGAAACTATTCATAATATCCATCTTGTATTGGGACCTTGATACTGCCCTACAAAGCTCATTTCTAATATTTTACTGCCTCAGTCCCAACCCTTACTTCCCCCCATCCTCCCATGTAGGTGCAGCTAATGACATGAAGCTCACCACATAGAATGATAAGTGCAGTTAGAGAAATAACTACACTGAAAACTATCATAACAATGTGAATGAATGAGGGAAAAAGAAAGCCTGTCTCGAGTACAGGTGTGGGTGGGGTGGGAAGTAGGTAGATCTGGGAAATTGGTGGTGGGAATCCTGCACTGGTGAAGGGGGGTGTTCTTTACATGACTGTAATCATACAGGTACATATTTGTAATCACGGTGTTTAAATAAAGATAATTTTAAAAAAAGAAAGAAGAAAACAAAATACAGTACAAAATGCCATCTGCACATCAATGTTCATTGCAGAACTATTTACAATAGCCAGAATCTGGAAACAATCCAGATGTCCAACAACAGATGAGTGGCTAAAGAAACTGAGTTCCCTCTATCAGTTTCCCCATTAATAAATAAGGTAAGTTCTAGCACAATTTAGTATGTAACTTGATAGCAAAATCAAGATGATTTCATTATTATCTGAACATCATATTCAAATGTAAAAGAGAGATGGAAATTAGATAAAATATGCATTGCCACCTTGTCAGTGAAATTCTCTAATATCTGATACATTCATGTTTGTCTATGCAAATGATATGATACAATGATTGCAATATAGTTCTAGCTAGCTTTTGTGTTTTATTTTGTTTGAGTTCAGTATGACAAAATACAATTTAATAATCCTTTTTGGATGGTTACTTCTAGTATCCAACATTAATTTTCCCATAAGATACCAAATTTTTATTTTTCACCTAATCATCAAGTTTTATAGAAATAAAAAATACAATTAAAATTTAATCACATTGAGATAAGTTTGTAGTGGATTAATAATTCTATGATAAAAAGACATTGGAAATAAAAATGTTAATCCTTATTAGAGATTCGTGGATTCAATTATATAAGAGTAACTGAGTATGAAATTTGATGAATGAATATTTCTCTTAGGGATATGTGAAGAAGGGCATTATGGAAGGAAGTATAAAAATATATGGTGGAGCAAGGCATAAGATACATGCATATAATGCATAGGTCATTTTATGTCTGGTCCAAGAATTATGTATCAGCTCAAATTAGCATTTTCCTCTGTGAGTATATAATAAATAGTTTTTCATTCAGGGGATGATGAAAGGACTATACACTATAAGTCATTTTACTGTCTTACATCATGGGGTTAATGTCACAAAAACTGCTGAATTTACTTTATTTTCCCTATCCAATGAAAGAGATTTATAGACATGTACAAGGCCTATGAATTAAAAAGAATGTTTTCAACACTGATTTGCTTTCCATTCTTAGCTATATTATGAAGGAATAATTTTATTTAAAATATTTTTACAATAAAGTATATTTAGATTAGTTGTGTGGAATAATATGCCAAACAAAACAATGATTGTTATTATAATCAAACTAGTAGGGCACATAAAAAGGGTAGTAAATATTATTGTGCTTTTTTATATTTTGAACAACATTGAGACTAGTCAGTTTTTTAAAAGGAGAAGTAGATGAAACAGAACCAACTAAGGTTTTATTTCTAAAGTTATTTAAAAAATACAAGGAATGTCTCATTAAATGTTCCTAAATTTAAGAACCTGAAAAACATTTGTTTTATTTTGTCTATTTTCCTAATAAATTCTATAGAACTCTGATTAAAAAGAGGTACTGTGCCTATGCAAAAATAATAATAATAATAATAATAATAATAATAATAATAATAATAGTAAGAAAGCCCAAACACTCCTTGCTTTGTGTTTTTTTCTTTTTTTATTTTCTCTTCTTTTTCTTCTTTCTTTTTTACTCTGTGGTTATTATTTGGTGACTTTTTTGTTGCTAGGCGCATTTCTTTTTTTTTTTTTTTTTTTGGTAGTTACTGCTTTTGTTCTTTCTTTTTTTCCTGTTGTTTGTTGTTTTTTGTTATGTTTTTCTTCTTCTGTTTTTTTTCTTTTTTACATCTTTTTGGTTTGGGGGCAACACCCAGTGATGCTCAGGGGTTACTCCTGGCTCAGGGTTTGGGGTACCATATGGAACGCTGGGGAGCGAACTGGGGAACAAACTGAGATCTGTCCTAGGTTACCACTCTGGCCCCTTCTTTTTTTTTTTTTTTTTTTTTTGGTCTTCTTTCAGGAGAATCACATAACTTGAATCATCTTGCTCTGCCTCATGAATTGAGGGGGAAAATAAAAATGAGTGATACCAGAACCAAACAGCCATATGAACATTGAGTGGAAATAAAAAATGATCAGATTTAAGCAACAAACCCAAAGTCAACAACAACAGAATCGATGCCCTATCTACAATAAGCTATACACAGAAGGGATAACTATGTACCTTAAATATTACTGTGAAAGCTTTGTTATTCACTTTTGGTCACAATAAAAATTATTTTAAAAAAAGAGACTGAATCTGAATATATCATAATTACTTATGCCATTCATGCAGATAGAGGAATTGTTAACATTCAATGATCTCATCAAATTTTTATCAAGAGATGATTCATATTGACTTAGTGACCATTTTTCTGCTTCCAGGTAGGATAGATCTAAGTATATTCTAAAGTACATAATATTATCAAGAGCAAAGACTAGATAAAGTCATTTTAGTAACTTCAAGGCCAAATGGAATCAATAAAAACAATTTCTCCTAACTCAAAAAGTAATATTAGGGGACAGTTACCCATTTGAACATATTTTTTCACATAGAAAGTAAACATATACTTTTTCTTAATAAAAAATGAAGTGTATTGAAATATGAACTCATATTTATGTAATAAGGACAAAATCCTGTGACCTGGTATCTTCCACATCTTCTATAGTCAGCATTTTCTCTGCAGTTCACTTCCTGGCTATTTGTGTAAAAATATGGGCAACAAGGAACAACAGAAATAAGAATATAAGTAATAAAGAGAAGCAAAAAGAAATTTTTGTAGGTGTATCAGCTTTTCCATGAAGTTTATTGATAGTAACTGGAGAAAGGAGAATAAAAGAAGGCAGACTTCAGCTACAGGAGTAGAGTAGATGGGCAAAGAATGGATCTCAGCTATAATCCACAGGAGTCCAGTGGGTAACAGTTTCTGATTCCACTGGAATGACTTGGAAGCATGGAGATTTTTCATATATGACCTTTCCCTGCAGTTTTCTTCTCTGAACTTCTTCTAATGTGCATTTCTCTAATAGAACTTTAAATTGATTTAAAAAGACAAAAAGAAAGAAAACAAGGGTATTTGAAGACAAGAGGTGACAGTTGAGTCTGAGACATGTTTTGTGGCATTACAGAACCCTATATTGTCCTTGAACTAGGGGTTATGCTGAAGGTGATTCCGGTATCATGCAACAGTCCATAGTTTGATGGGGGCACGAGGGGCCACCAAGCATGGGTTAACAGGCGTGTTGGTTGTAGTTGTTTTATAGGCATTAGCTGGGGACCAAGAGGGTATCATTCAATGAGGAGCTGGATGGTGGTGTTGGAGCAGAAGGTCAGTCTTGGTGTCTACCCAATCAGGAAAAGAAAAACAGAGGAACGCCTTTCCTGGCATGTGCGCTCTGCTGGGTCCAACTGCGAGCTCCCTCTCCAGCTTGAAAATTGAATGGGAAGGGTTTCCCTCCTGCGCCTGCCCCCCAGGGCCCAAGTTGCCAGGGACGGCCATGAAGACCCACCTGGCGTGGGGGGTCCCAGTCTCCTGGACCAAGTGTTCAGCCCAGGAGATCTGTGGCCCGCTGTCCGACCAGTGACCCTAACATACCAGAAAAACAGAGGGACGGCTTTCCTGGCATGTGTGCTCTGCTGGGTCCAACTGCGAGCTCTCTCTCCAGTTTGAAAATTGAATGGGAGGGGTTTCCCTCCTCCACCTGCCCCCCAGGGCCCGAGTTGCCAGGGCCAGCCATGAAGACCCGCCTGGTGTGGGGAGTCCCAGTCTCCTGGACCAAGTGGTCAGCCCAGGAGATCTGTGGCCCGCTGTCCGACCAGTGACCCTAACATACCAACATAACATACCTAACATACCTAACATAAAAGGGTCACATGCATCTCTTTTGTATATCTCAGATGTATTCCCTTACATCTATAACTCTTTTCAAATATCCTCATATAGTGACAATTTTGCCCACTAGATTAGTTATTTGATTGTTTGATTTTCCCTCTGTGAGATCTATTTTATATGCAATACTGGTAGAAGAGTAACTCTGTATAGATTTCATGTTTATACCAAGTTACGGGAAATGTTGGACTTTATTCGTTGGCCCCCAGATGCACCAACAATATCTTGTGGCATTGCTTCTCATTGCTTCTCTTTTGCATAGGCACATTAAAATGGGAAAATAATACATATGCAAACAAGTTTTTATCTAATAGAGATGGGAACACTAATTTGGTAATGTAATTAGGCCTTTTACCCTGAACATTGGCATAATGATTTGGCTCAGGTCTCAGAAGAATGGGCATCGCCCACACACACCTGATTTATGGAAACAACCACAATTGTCTTTAACATTACCAGGATCCAAGCCTCTACCAGAGAAGACCTACCACTGCTTTGGCATTGACTTACTCCAAAGAGTGCTCCCAACACCCAGGCGACTCAGCAACAGTCTGCATGTAGGGCAGATCGCTCTGCATTTTATGATATGCTGAAACTAGTGGATGCTCCACATCAGCATGACATCGACGAAAGAAATGCACAGAATCCAGAGTCTTTAAATATAAAAGTCTGATACCAACTATAGCTAAAGTGTGAAAAAGTTTCACCGGGACCTTGAGAATGACTGGAGTTGGATAGACTGGTATGCCTAGAACTCAGAGTCTGTCTTATGCCAATAAACTTCTGGGGTGAGGCCTTTTTGAAATCAGGTCAAAAACTTTTTTTTCATTTTCTCCATTTTTCTGGACCTATGCAAACATTGGCGACTGCAACTATCACACCTTTACTATATATTTTTTACTCTTATCCTTTAAGGGAAAAAAGTACAACTTACTGAACTTAAAAACAAATTACTGTAGTAGAATGCCTGTCTCGAATACAGGTAGGGGATGGGAAGGGGGGAGGGGTAATGTTGCACTGGTGAAGGGGGGTGTTCTCTTTATGACTGTAACCCAAATATGATCATGTTACTTAAATAAAATATATATATATATAATAAAAAATTCTTTGAATTAAAAAAAGAACTTTAAATTGAAAGAAGACTGATATCCAAATTTATGATAATTCAATTTAATGAAACATCAAATATGGGTAGGCTACAAGAAACCCTGAATTTATAGCTGACATCTGAAGTGGGGGAAGCTTGAAACACTTTGGAGTGAAGTTGAAGTATTATATTGCATAGCACACAAACTCAGTAGAAAATTCATAGATGAAGATCAATGGTAACTGGGTACTAGCATTCTTATCAACAAAGACAAATAAGAATCAAACATAGAAAAAGGAATCAAACATAAACAGTTACCTTCCTCAGCACCTTTGAAGTTGTAAATGGATGAGGCTCTCAAAATGTATGTTCTTGGCCTTTTCTTTTTAGTTCAAAGAGTAAATATTTTCAATGACAAATATACATTATAGCTTCCAGTGTGAGAAGATTCTTGTTTTTGCTGAAAAAAAAAACTACAGATATCTATAGTTTGTTATAAATTATATTTGGTGATGTTGGGCTGGGGACACAAAAAGTTCTTAAGTGCCCATTCTGTGCTTTGAAATCAGCAGCCTCCCTTCGCAATGTTTGAGGGCCTGGGGTATGTGATGCTCAGGATTGAATTAGGGTTGGTGCATTCAAGGCAGATGCCTTCATTGCTGTATTCTCACTCTGCCCTTACAAAGGAAATTTTAAACATGCAGGACAACCTGACTCAAATCTAAAATTCATAAGTTATTTGTATATTTCTAAGAGGAACTGAATAAACCAAAATAACATCAATACCACTATCTTTAGTTCTGCAGCAATAATGTGATTCTCACAAATAGGGCAATCATTTTTCTATTTTCTTTTTTTTTTGGGGGGGGGAGGAACCATACCCAGCAGTGCTCAGGGCTTAGTGATGTTTCTGTCCTTAATGATTATACCTGGCAGATCTCAAGGGACCATATGTGGTGCCAGAGATTCAAAGTGGGTGGGCCTCATGCAATACAAGTGCATTATACTATCACTTTAGTAGCTCAAACTAAACCTTCAAACGTGGGAGCATAAATTTGTTGAGTAGAATTAAAGAACTTAGAGGATCCATTACATAACACAATATAATCCTGATATTTCAACTATAAGAACAATATATAGTGCCCAGAAAAGAATTAAATTAATTTCCTCTTTAACATACTGTATTCTATCTTTCAGGGAAAAGTTGAAAAGAGAAAAATTTAAAGCACGCACGCACGCGCGCGCGCGCGCACACACACACACACACACACACACACACACACACACACACACACACACACACACACTGGGGCTGAGCTATAGTACTGTGTATAGAGTACTAGGTTAGAGTGTTTGCCTTGCATGTAATTGACCCAGGTTTCACCCCCAGCATCACAGATGGTCCTCAATTCCTCATCAGAAGTGATACCTAAGGACAGCCAGATGTGACACAAAATAATAATAATAATATCTTTGGAAGAATAATAACCTTTGTGGAATTAAAAAATAAAAAATTCTCAATTTTCTCTATTGTTCAATATAGAAAAGTATATTAGAACGTATTAAGGTTTATTGCTTATTTTACATTGTTTTATATAATAGTCATATTTTGTCTTGGTAAATATGAACACATATATGTGATATACATAATTTTGCCTAAGAATATGGGGACTAAGTTTTAATATCTTCAGTAAAAAAATCACAATGGCTTTAATAAGAGAACATGACTAAGCTCACAATATTCACTGATTTGATAATAAATTAGTCATTGTCCTTTCCTGACACTGGGGTAAACCATGAATGTATTTTCATAATATATGAAAATGGAGATATTGGATAGGGAATGAACTGGACATTTTAAATAAATTTTTCTATGTTCAAAAGATCAGAATAAACAGCTATCTTGATTAAGATGGTAGAGACAAATTTAATATAGAAAAAAATTAATAAAATTGCTCTATGGTCTTCAACAAGGGTAATACTTCAGGGAAATATAATACTTCAGGGAAATATTATTTATCTTAGACTGCATTCAGAGAATGCCAGTATTCAAAGATTCTAAAGTAGAATGAATAAATTTTTTGCCCATAGAGAATGTGATTATGCTTTAAAATTCTTAGGTAGTAATTTAAAAAATTTTCAGCATTCTTTATGAATAAAACTAAATTTTTGAGATACTATAATGTACATGAATGTCAAGTATAACTCTAGTTTACCAAAACTGTTGAACAGAATGCAAGGATTTATCCCTTAGTATTAGCCATAATGAGCTAAGAATGAGAAAAACTATATATTTACTTTCTTTTTATCATGAAATATTTTGGCTTAATAATTCGTATCTGTACTTTATCACAGTGTATCTACAGATCTAAATATCTTCCTCAATAGATGGATGATCAGTGGAGTTGTCCAGATAACAGACTGTTTAATCCCCGAGGTAAGTTATAGGATATTGTCCTATGCAAACATTGTCCAATGATTCATCTGTCATAAATGACTTAAAAGAGATTCTGTAAACTCCCAAAATGTCTCCTTTAGAATCTCTTGTGAGAAAGTCTTTGCTTTTATGTTTCTTATAAACGGGGCAGTAAAGGTTTAAGGCATAGCTTCTATATTTTTGGGTGGTGGCACAACCACTGATGCTCAGAGGTCACTCCTGGCTATGTGCTCAGAAATCACTCCTGGCTTGGGGTACTATATGGGAAATCAGGGGATTGAACCATGGTCCATCCTGGGTCAGTCCCGTGCAAAGCAAATGCCCTACAACTGCATCATCGCTCCGGCCTCCATAACTGCTATTTTAGCTGTCTGTCACAATCACATTCCAATATTACACTACACTTGAGCATCACTATGCAATTTTGACTCTTCTTCCTTCCTTATGCTATTATAGATTACCTATTTCTCTAGTTGGTGCTGCCTAACTGCCTGGAATAGCACTCTTCTCCTTTAAGGTGGAACAGAGACTTTCATACAAACCTCCCAGGAATCCTTGCCTGAACATGCAGGTATTTTTCCTGTGCTCTTATCATTTACCCTATAAGAAGATTTACTACATGATAGAGAGTGAGTCAGAGAGGTCAAATACAGCTTCCTTTTTTTTCTGTAATAATAGTAATTTCCAATGTTTCTTGGTAAATTAAAAAATAAAAGATGATCTACTATCAGAAACTACATTGTGCCTGTTACCATTGCTGTAATAATTTTATTGAATTACTCATCAAATATAACTTTTGAATGATATTCCTCTAAATTATCAATTCATAACTTTTTTTTGCTGGTGATTGTAATAAATTCACCCATTATATGAACATTCTTAATGTATACAACAAAACATCAGGTCCTATTCTAGGTGCTGTGAATGCAATAGTGAAAAAAAGAAAAATACTCAATTTCTCCTTGGCACAGATAATTTATTGAAAGAAACAAGTGATTAAAAAAAATCGAAGTATCTGAGTGCCAGAGGTGAGCTATTGGACACCTCATACCACTGAAGAGGTGCCATGGACATTATGGCCCTCCACCAGTTGTGATCTTTTTTTTTTCTTGCTGTGATGTAGCAATGTTGCCCATTGCTGTTATTGATGGATTCATCCTTCCATTTCCTTCTCCAAAATCTTTTTTCCTCAGCTCTTCTCTCATATGCTCTATCAAATACAGAACAGTTTCAACTAACCTCAATTTCAAAAGTCAGTTTCTATTCACCACCAGGATTTCACCACCCAGCTCTTAACTAAATTTAATTTTTACCACCGTAGTTTATAATGCCACTTGATTACAGTAAAAAACAAACAAAACAACCTCCCCAAATTTAGGGGCCAGAGAGATAGTTCAGTGGGTAAAGCTCTTGCCTTGAATGGTGCTGACGCAGTTTTATTTCTTGTACCCTCATAAGGTACTTAAGCTCTTCCAAAAGTGAGCACAGAGCACCACTGGCACGGTGCTGACCCTCTCCCAAACAAAGAAGAAACGAACAAAAAAAGATTAAAAAATGACTGACACCTAGAGTATTTAGAATAAAAATGCTACAAAAATGGAAAAAGAAGAGGAACTATTAGAGGAATTAACTATCTTTACTGTTTCCTTAGATATCAGTGCATATTTCATAAATTTAATCTAAGCACAATTAAGTGTCTTGTGTCTGAAAGTATAGAAATGAATGGCGTGTCTATATGTGGAGGCAATGTATGCATGCAAATGTATATCTCAATATTTTATATGGAAACACATTTGCAGGGATCTCTAAAACATAGCCAAATTCTACACATATATGCAATATATAAAGTATTTATGAAACACGAAAGTAGCACACCTTACAGAAAAAAAACTGTAGATACCCAAGGAAAGCAGAGACTGGATACAATCAAAGCAAAACATAACATAATTTTATGAGTTATGACCCATTTTAAAAACAAAAGGCATCATAACTCATGAGCATATCTTTAAGACCAAAGCCAAGATATACAACCCTTCATATGTTGTTTCTTAATTGGCCTTGGAAAATAGACTGCAAGGTGTATTTTATAATAAAATATTTCAAAATATACAGTTAATGAATCTTCCACTAAACAAGAAAACTTCTGTTGCTTTTCCCTGTCCCGTCTTCCCCATCAATATTAATGTTGAGCAAAATATGTAGGAAATGAATCCACTTTAAGACTATGTCACCTCATATTGAGTATTGCCACATATATGTCATGATTTCTCCCTTTGACCAACAGTTTTCCTTGTATTTGTCAATATATATAATTTAAAATTAAATTCAAAATGTATAAAGAAAAAAAAACAAAAAGCATCAGAGACTTGTTTTATTCTCTCCTATTAAACAAAAAAGTGAGAGATGATTAGTTGACAGTCTTGAGGAGGCAGAGAATTTTCATGCTAGGTCAAGACCCATATCCCTTCTATCTCTCTTTCATTCTCTCTGCAGCTGATTTACATTCTTATGCAGACACAAGTGTTTAAAATCATTGCTAAAACACCAGGCCCACTTAAGTTGATAAATAAAAAGGAAAGGAGAAAATAGGGGGAAAATAACAAAAATGATATCGTTCCTGGTTAAGTCTACCTGGAAAGGTCTACCTAGAATTCTGACCCCATGCCTCATATTGATATAATTTGATTTATTTTTATTGGTTCAAGGTCACAGAGTCACATCTACAGGTAAGAATGATTCAGAGAGAAACCTAACAACTATAAATAAAATTGGAAATTCTTGAATCAAATAATAGAGAGTAGATTTCAGGGTGATAACTAAGACTCTCATGCTTTAGCATCTTTTTAATTTTTTTTGACTCTAAGCCCTATAAAACCATTAAAAGAAAATACCATATTTTAAAGTTATAGAAAAATTCTGAAATTGTTCATCTGAAAGGTGATGTGTCTATTTACCATTCATATATATGACGATGTTTCTAAGCACAGATTTAAAGTTCAAAACGTTATAGTTATGGTCTCTATACACACATAAGAACACATTACTGGGTCTACCTATATACATCTATGCACACAAAACAATAACTACTGTTCAAAGGAGGTATAAGTAGGGTGTTAAATCAACATTTCTACTTACTTAACATGCATGTATTTATCCACAGTTTAAGAGTATTTCCTTTCTGTCCTTTAACTTTTCAAGGTACTTATTCTCCAGTGACAAATTTTATAAGTGCTTTTTTGGACTGTCATGTCTCAAGTCTTCTCTGACCTGTGGTGCTTGAGGCGAGGTGAGAGAGCAGATATTGAGATAAAAGTGGAGAGAGACCCAGGAACTCTGGGGCTGGGTACAGTGGAGCAGGAATGCATCTATAAAATAGTAACATTCGTTCTATTGTTTAAAGAAATAAGACATTAAAAAACAAAATGTCTGCCTTTGTATGCACTAATTTAATTTTTAGAAATCCATCTGACCTCTGTGCAATGGGTATATGGTATATCCTGTGTGTATATCCTGCAGAGTAGATTTGAGTGGATAAAAATAGCTCATAAAATATCCAATGACAACACTTCCAATTTCTCCATTCCTATCTGCCCAATAACTGCAAAGCATACATAAAAGTCTTAATAAAATTGGGACACAATTTTCTCTAGAGGCCAGTAAATGTTTCAATGAGATCCAGACACATAATTTCATCATGCATTTTGTGAACTACAAAGTCCCTCCAGGTCCTTCTCATGTGCTTCCAAGACAGGACTTCCTGTCTTTTTACATACATAAGATGTATCTTTTTTTGAGTGACATATTCATACTAATCACTGACAATAGAGGCAAAAGGAAATCCCAGTTGTTGTTCATTAATTAAACATACCCTTAGGAGCACCTGAATGCATATGACAAAAGTGCTCTAAGTAGGAAGAGTTTCTCCTTAACTCATCTAGCAAAATGAAGGACTTTAAGCAATTATCAAGAAACCTCAATATACTAAAAATAAGAAAATGTATCTATATTATTCAAGGAAAAGTCATGAATTTACCTAATAGTAGAAGTCAAAGTAGCTGGCAACTGAGAATGTAGTTCTTTCTGTAAGTAGTAATTCTGGGCACCAATCCCAAGCCTAATGTAAAACTATCTAACTTTATGGTCTCTTCACACACTTGCCACTAATAAGTAAATTGGCTCTTGGGTTTGACTATAATACAGAAATGTCATGGAGATTCCCAAATGGTAGCAATTTCCAGACTAATAACTAAAGTGAGAATAAGAACAGGACCCTTTTGGATAATTCAAAAAATATGCTTTAGTATATGATCAGATTTCAAAGATAGTATAATATCTACAGAAATTAAAGAAGTACATCTTTCCTAGCAATAAAAAATAGAATTTTATTTCATTTAATGCCTTTCCCAGATGATCAATTTGCCTCTACAATGAAAGATATAAGAAGTTCTAGAATTGTGAATATGTTTAAAAATATCCTTATTCCCCAAGTCTTTCATCTTTTCACATATAAACTAAAATTTTGCTGAGACAATAGTCAGATACTGCTTTTCTGATTACATTTCTAAAGCAGAGACAGGCCTTCTTTTTTATATATATTTTACTCCCCAGATTTTCAGAATCTATTTAAAGACAATCACCAAATCTTCACATTCTTTGCTATGGCCCTCAAGTGACTTTAAGGAAAACAACTGAGTATTTCAGAATATCTGTAGGTACCGATAATGTATACCCTATTTAAATATTTACAGAGACTTATTCCATAACTCTCAGAAAATGCAGTGATTTGCACATGAATTCTCTTAATTGCAGTGGATTTCCCTAAAGATCTGTCTATGTACAGTAAGAATGAACTTGAAGTGGAGAGAAAGAGAGGAGAGGAATTTCAGAGGGTTTAGTGCTTTAAACTTTGAAGAGGAATGGCCCAACCTGAAAGGTTAACAAAAACATCAACCTTAACAAAAACTGTGTACCATATTTTCCGGCATATAAAACGACTGGGCGTATAAGATGACCCCCTAATTTTTCAGTTAAAACATAGGTTTAGGCCTATATTCGCTGTATCAGACAGAACGTTCCTGTGCTGCAACTGTATGTACCACAGTGAGCCAATCACAACAAGCAAAGGTTCAGAGGTTATACTGTAATAGACTTCCTCTCTGACTCTGGCCAATCTGAGCAGGCTTTTAACAGTGTAGATTTGGGTCCAAAACATTGTCTAATTTGCATGAATAAAAAGCCTGCTTGGATTAGCTGAGTTAGATAGGCGGTCTGAGCAGCCTGGCAGTGATTGTTGCAGGATCGAGTTGGAAAATTTGTTTTGTGGCAATATTCAGGCAATATTCATTTAGCGGTATATTAAAACAATATAAAAGCCTTTACCATTTTCTCTATAAGGTCTTGAACAGTAGTCAAGATATTGCATAGTAGAATATTTTTGTTGTCTGTCTTGTGAGATAAATTAATATTTTGGTATCAAAGGGAAGTAGCCATTATTGTAGTCTCTAGTTTATGAAAAAATGGAAGAAAAGGAGCTGAAATATCTGTTAGATTCAGAATGAATATGGTGAGAGGGTCATTCAATGATGTATATTATTGATTATTGCATGCATTGATAATCAGTAGGAAAACATTGTTCTACTTCTAGTCAGCACACAACATCCTAAACAGATTACAATTGAGAAGGTGACAGTACAAATTTGTACTTGCAAATGTTTGTCTTTGGTCTTTGGAATACTGCGCACATTATAATTTTCTTTGCAATTGCTAGTGTTTTCTCTTTGTCTTAGTTTTACTAACTACAACAAGGGTATAAGGGTATATTGACATGTATTGACTTGTGGGGGCACAAGGAAGTATAATTATTTTAAATTTGTAAAATGCTATATCATTTAAACAACTGTTATTATGTGGTATTAATAAAAGTTGATTTAGAATGTACTAAGTTAGAGAGAAATGCTTTTTGAATAAATATTCTTTGCTAAAATATGTTAAAAAAAAAAAAAAGAAACAGTTTTCGGGATATACTTGGCATATAAGACGACCCCGATTTTCGGTTGACTTTTTTTTGTTTCAAAAGTTGTCTTATATGCCGGAAAATATGGTAAGTGGAATAGTATAGAAAATGACTAATTAGAGTTCAAATATATAAATAAACATGGATATATTATAGTTTATCCATTGTGACATGGAAAAATCTTAATTGACTGTTACTGACAGGAAAGCAGTCCAAAAAAGAGCATTTATTAAAAGTTATCATTTAATTTATCTAATTCATTTAACTTAATCCTGGAGTGTAGGATTAAGGCTTCTGACATGCATGCAGCTGACACTGGTTCAGTCTCTGTTTTCCCCCAACATGACTGTAGCTCCTAATCACAGAGCTAGGAGTCCCCAACACTGCCAGTTGTGGCCTGAACACCCATTCCCTTCCCTGCCTCAATCATTCATATAATTCACAAACTGGCAATGAGTCACCACAGTTTCCATCATTGACCACAAATAAAATCTTAAAAACTTGCAACCAAGACATCACAATAGTAATTTTACTGGGAGTAAAAGGAGCAGGTTAAAGACGCATTTCTGTGATAGCAAATGTAGTTTTCCCTATGCCCAAGTTTTACTAAAGTTTTGTTCTTTTCTTTTTTAAATTAATTTATTTATGTAAAATTCATCACAGAGTTGACATAGTTTTTCACAATATATTTGTTTCCAGATAAGTAAAAAAAAGTTATTGGAGGAAGAAGGAAGGAAGGAAGGAAGGAAGGAAGGAAGGAAGGAAGGAAGGAAGGAAGGAAGGAAGGAAGGAAGGAAGGAAGGAAGGAAGGAAGGAAGGAAGGGAGGGAGGGAGGGAGGGAGGGAGGGAGGGAGGGAGGGAGGAAGGAAGGAAGGAAGGAAGGAAGGAAGGAAGGAAGGAAGGAAGGAAGGAAGGAAGGAAGGAAGGAAGGAAGGAAGGAAGTAAGGAAGGGAGGAAGGGAGGAAGGGAGGAAGGGAGGAAGGGAGGAAGGGAGGAAGGGAGGAAGGGAGGGAGGGAGGGAGGGAGAGAAAAAGAGAAAGAAAAAGGATATAGGAAAGAAGAAAAAGTACAGTATCAAGAATGCTTGTGAAAATTTCTGTATCTCCAATTAAGTCATTTTACAATGGCAGAAGGTTTAATAAGCTCTTGTTGTTGTTGTTGTTGTTGTTGTTTTTATTGGCCACACCCGGTGATGCTCAGGGTTTACTCCCGGCTCTTGGCTCAGAAATCACTCTGGGCTTGGGGGACCATATGGGACGCAGGGAGATGGAACTGTGGTCCTTCCTAAGCTAGCACTAGCAAGACGCCTTACCGCTCCGTGCCCCTTAATAAGCTCTTCTTATCCGTCCAGTCTGTTAAATTGATGTATTCCTTTAGAGATTACAGTATCGAACAAATGAAGTTGTCCAGAAATTTAAAGCATTATTAATGATACTATGACTTTTAGTAGTGTGTACTCAGTTGCCAGGCTTTTTGAAGAAGGAAAATATATGGGAGGTACTTGCACTTGTTCCAAAAAGCCCTGGTAATATCCGTCCATAATCCAGCATACCTGAAGTGTGATCAGATTGGTATCCCAGAAGAATTATATAGAGGGTAAGTGATGAGACAGTGCCATCAGGGAAAAGGTGACTGTAGGTAATGGAGGCAGTAGGCATGGATTCATCAAGGTGGGGACTTTGTCCACTCTCTTCTCCAAAGATGCCCAGCTTTCTGCTGCACAAGTTAGTATAGCCATATTATTTCACAGATGACTTTACAACTCATTCAAGACCAGAGAGAATCTATGGAGCTGGCCTGATTTGAACATGACAACTGCATTTATGGGCATGGTTCTGGGGTTTACTTTTCTTAAACAGTGCACTGCACTCTGTATTTCAGTCTAATTTTTCTATATGTATTATTTTCCAAAATAAAGAGGCATTTTTAAAGGAAATTCAGGTGGAATAGGAACATACTTCCAGGTATGAAAATGTTACTAAGACTAGATATTGTAGCTCTGAACAATGCTGACTCTGGAGAAATATGACAAACAACAAAGAAACAAAAATCAGGCAGTGTTTAGTATGCTACAAAGTACTGTAATTCTAAAAAGAATGAAAACCCATGGGATGAGTAGTAATACATTGTTTTGATTTTCTTTATTAGAGGGAGAGCACCACAGTAATATGACAATCTCACTCACATTTGAGGTTAAATGAGATCAAAACTGAACAACAACAAAAAACAGAATCAACAAAAACTTGCTCAGGTTCCAAAACAAAAACATGCAAGTAAGTCAACCGTCATTCAGAACAAAACTCAGTAACCTATTCATGAAGATATAAAAAAAATCATATTTCTGACAATTCATTCACAATAAATAAAACACAGCTTATATAAAGTATTCACCTCAAGTCTGAGGTTTGGTTCCAGGGAAAAGTTATGTTACTAGTATGAGACAGGGAAAAACACACAAGAATATTACATAATCAAAGACACTATTTTTCCTTTCCATATGAGGCTCCTAGAGGTCAAATAAATGATTCAAGATTGAAGAATTTAAATAAAATAAAAGGGGCAGGAGAAAAAAGTAAAATAGAAGACTTGAAGTTTGTTAATTTAATCCATGTTCCTAACTATCACTCTCTGTAACACTTAGAGCAGTACCTAGGATATATTGAGGTATGGGGGTATGTGAAAATTAATGTGTGTATATATGTGTATGTGTTTTGCTGGAGCTCATACCTAAGGCCTCATGCATATAAGACAAATGTTCTATAGCTGAACCACATCTCTGACCCTCAAATATTTTTCAAGTTAATGTTCAATGAACTAGCACTGTAGAATGGCCGTAACTACGGCCTTGCATTCAACTCTACTGGCCAATATAACTGCACATAAATTGTGCCTGTTTCATGGCAGAATACAGACGACTTGCGTTACAGAAAGTTTGCTTCTACTATTTGTTTTATGACACTATCTACATGACTCCTGTGGGCATAATTTTAATCTTCCCCAAACAAGCTCCCCCTTCCAAATCACTAAGGCATGGAGTGACTGTACTTTGTCACTGAGAAGGAAAGTTCTTTTTGTCCCTAAATCTTACATCCTGAATTTTACCTTCCAGCCTCCCCCTAATCACTCTTTTAGACACATCAGGACACAGACAGCAATAATGTTTGACAATTCTAAAGTCACAAAATTTATCTTGAATTTCTATAAATTGCTATAAATAAGATAGACTACATTTAATCACAGAAAATATTTGAAAACCTGAAGGTATATCTATAGGAATGCTAATGTGCTTCCTTACTAGAAATCAAAACCAGATTGTAAATGGATGAATCTTTCAAGAGGGACAGAATCTTGGTTACGCTGAAGGTGCTTTACACTTTGCTGAAGTGACTTTTTCTATTTTATAACCTTTTGGAATTTAGTGTGAATGTATGCTCACTGCCATTTGAAATTTATTTTAAGGTAATAATTTAGAGTAGCATCTTTGATTCTGAAAACATTGATTTTATTGTCTGCTCTTCCAACTGTCAGGCCACACTTATATGGTTTTTGTCTACATGAGTCTCCAGCAGATTTTAGGTGTTTGTTATATTCCTAGCTAAGATGTCACTAGGGACACATCATTGTTGTTGTTGTCATTGAGATGACATTAATGTAACTCAGTTTCTGTCTCCCTCCTTCTCTATATATTATATAATGTGTAATATATATATATGTGTGTGTGTACATATATATACATATATATATTTAAAGTTCTATGAGTCTAAAATATTTGCTGCCTATCCTCAGCCATTGTTTTAAATTTTACAAAAAGAAACTTAACCACTTGAGCTTTATTTTTCTGTTATATTTTTTGACAGAGTGATCTAGTTTTTACTGAAACTTACTTAGAATGATGTGAGGGAGAGACAAGTGTGCAAATACATGAGAACACAGGTATCTCCAGAGTGAAAGAATGCAAACAAGGAAACATGTGATAAACATATATGTTTATGGGAGATTACAGCTGGAAGAACATGTTCCAATACTTGTTCTTAAAAATTTTCTTCCCAGGTTTGGGTCATACCCTGAAGTGCTTTGGGATTATTCCTGACTCTCTGCTCAGGGATCATGCCTGATGGAGCTCTAGGGACCAAATGTGGTGCCAAGGATCAAATCTGAGTCTATTATATACAAGGCAAAGGCCTACCTGCTTTATTACCACTGTGGCCTAGCTATTTGATTTTATGCTCTTGATTTCCCCTCTCCCAGATGTTTATATATGTTAATCAGAACTCCAAGCATGTGGGTAAACAAGTATAGATGAACGTAAGAAGATGTGACTAAGAAGAAGAGACCAGGAAAGGTCTCTCTCACAGAGAGCACAAGACATGGGAGCAAGCAGAAAAGATTTTCCTTAGAACAACAGAGAAAGCATAGAAACTGGAGAAACCAGGCTGAAAATTGTGGCCAATAAAGTCATGTCAGAAAGAAAGATCTGAAGAAGACGACCCTGGATCCTTCAATAATGAGCCAAGAAGTGGTTACTAGTGAAAGGCAGAAGGAACATCTAGAATATGACCAAATTGGCAGCAAAATGATAGGGACCCATTTGACCTAAAACTAAAAACAAACCCAAAAGGGCAAGCACTGATCATCACAAAAATCATGGTTCTCAGGGAACTTCCTTTATAACAAAACATCTGACATCAGGTAATGGCACCATAAATAAAAGATGAAAATGAGTGACCAAGAGTGAGTGGGAAGAAACCACTGGGAAATAAAATACAAGATAGATTGTTTGGGGAGCTTCCAAATTCCAGAACACATGGCCAACAGGAGTGTCAGAAAGTTGCATTTATTATGTGTTGGGTACCTCGAGTTACAAAAGCATGAGTGATGACCTCGTGAAAGATTTAGGGGACAGTCACAAGTCATCAGCAAGTACAGTATTTATGGAGAAACATGGCAGTCACAAAACCAGGTTACAAGCTAGTAGGAATTGCATGACTAGCAAGCAAGGCTGAGTCTCAAACTCTGACTCTAAAAATTGAGGGAAACTCCAAGAAAGTGCAAAGTGAGTAGTAGGCATGATTAGATGCTCTTTACTACTCCAAAGCAGGCTTCACAATAAGTAAAGTTCTCATCTGTGGATGAATCTTTTTTTTTTACTTAGAGTACTTCGACAAATGATATGTGTAATATTGGGAAAATTATTACAAATCACCTTCTGTGGTCTACATTACGAGCCTGCAGGTCACTAGATGGATATGGGTCAAGATGCAGGAGAGCAAAAGGAGACAGATGAAGACATAGACTTTACAACTCCCTTCTTTGGGAAAAAGTCCGGCTCCATGTTGGAACTAGACAGGTAATCTTGAGCAAAGTGTATTACTCTTCTGTACTTTATTTTTTAAAGAATTTAATGGAGTTTCCATCAAATGAATTTGGCATATAATAAATGTTTATTCTTATTGCCATTTCATAACATTGCCAAAGGGCTAGAAAGACCGTTTTCTTAATAGAGTAAGACACTATTATTTAGTTGACTTCAACAATGATTTGTAATAAAATCAAACAACTTTATCATGCAAGCAAATGTTTTTGCACAGGGAGTAAAACTTAGGATAATTAAAACAAATATCTAGACCCAGAGCAAAATACAAATGACAGAAAGGACCATAAAATTGGGTCACCAATTTTCATTACTTGCATGTTCCAAGGTTTTAGATGTTGCCAATTGAGAAGTGTTTCTGATTCTTTAAATGCATCTACCAGGGACCAAATTTACAAATACTGAAACTCGGGCCCAGAGAGATAGCACAGCGGTGTTTGCCTTGCAAGCAGCCGATCCAGGACCTAAGGTGGTTGGTTCGAATCCCGGTGTCCCATATGGTCCCCCGTGCCTGCCAGGAGCTATTCTGAGCAGATAGGCAGGAGTAAGCCCTGAGTGCCACCGGGTGTGGCCCAAAAACAAAACAAAACAAAAAAAAAAAAACAAAAAAAAAAACAAACAAACAAAAAAAAAAAACAAATACTGAACCTCTGGTTCTATTGGGAGCAATGGATCTTTTTTTTTTTTTTTTTTCTTTGTGGTTTTTGGGTCACACCCGGCAGCGCTCAGGGGTTATTCCTGGCTCCAGGCTCAGAAATTGCTCCTGGCAGGCACGGGGGACCATATGGGACACCGGGATTCGAACCGATGACCTCCTGCATGAAAGGCAAAAGCCTTACCTCCATGCTATCTCTCCGGCCCCGGGGAGCAATGGATCTTAATATAAAGCATAGATACCTACCCTGATGATTGAACTGAACCTAGAGACCTTGTAATTCCACCTCTCTGTACTCAAAACTAAAATGGTATGAAAAACAGAATAATTGTCAGAGTTTTAAAATGTGATGGTTTGTTTAAAGATATTCTCTCACACTTTTTGGTGCACATAGTTCTTGTGAGAAGTTTAGATGTTAATCAGGCCTTTACCTCAATGGCAGGACCTGATGATGAACTTGGGTTCTGCAGTGCTGGTGCCTTATAGGCCCTACTCAGTAGCACTCTGGTATTCATACACTGCTAGGAATCAAACTTTCTCTGCACATATAACGCATGGACTTTTCACCCATGAGGTATCTCTTTATCTCCTCTCACTTGTTTTTGTTTTTGTTTAAAGGTCAACTGACTTTCACTGCTAAAATCTGATTTTGGTTTTGGGGTTACAAATTCACACCGGTGCTAGGGTTTACTTCCAGTGTTGAACACTTCTAATGATGTAGAGAAAATATAGTGCCTCATGAATACCAAATCCTGGATGCAAGCATGCAAATCATGTGTCTCATCTCTGCAAATATCTGTATTACAGATATGTTTTCAATCAAAAATAAAGTATTATCTCAATGTCCTCAAAAAAGTAGAAATATTGCTGTTTTGCTATTTCTTTGAATTATTTATTTTTATTGCCTCACACAGCTGAACAGGCTTCATTATTTAGTGCCACATGTGGTACCCTGACAACATGGATCCCTAAGTATAATTCCAAGATCTAGATGAGGTACAAAAACAAAGAAACAAACAAAAATATAGTAGGCATTTTGTTATGAAGAAATATTATAGGAGTTAAAGTATCTGCCTTATTCCTTACTGATTCTTTTTTGTAATCTTTATTTAAACACCTTGATTACAAACATGATTATGGTTGGATTTCAGTCATGTAAAGAACACCTCCCTTCACCAATGCAACATCCCTACCACCGATGTCCCAAACCTCCCTCCTCCCCACCCCACCCAGACCTGTACTCAAAACAGCTTTCTACTTCCCTCATTCATTAACATTGTTAGGATAGTTCTCAATGTATTTATTTCTCTAACACCACTCATCACTCTTTGTGGTGAGCTTCATGTCATGAGATGCATCTTCCAGCCCTCATCTCTTTTGTCTCTGAAAATTATTGCAAGAATGTCTTTCATTTTTCTTAAAATCCATAGATGAGAGAGACCATTCTGCATCTTTCTCTCTTTCTCTGACTTATTTCACTCAGAATAATAGATTCCATATACAGCCACGTATAAGAAAATTTCATGACTTCATCTCTCCCGATGGCTACATAATATTCCATTGTGTATATGTACCACAGTTTCTTTAGCCATTCATCTGTTGAAGGGTATCTTGGCTGTTTCCAGATTCTTGCTATGGTAAATAGTGCTGCAATTAATATAGGTGTAAGGAAGGGATTTTTATATTGTATTCTTGTGTTCCTAGGGTATATTTCTAGGAGTGGTATAGCTGGATCAACCTTACTGATTCTAGATCTCTAACACAGTGCTTGTCTCCTGAGTCCTTCTAGCAATCATCCTGAGCACAGAGACAAGTCCTAAACTGTAGGAGGTGTGTTCTCCAAACTAAAAAAGGCATGTTTACATTTTACATTTTTCTTTCAAAAGAGAACAATTAATCTTTCTTACCTATCTGAATCCTGCTCGAGTATTTTTTCCAAAATATATTTAGCTTAGTCTTACCAAAAATCTATAGGTATGTATTGGAATCATGTTTTCTGAAATGTTTTCTTTTATGTGGAACTTGGAATTTTGTCCATAATTAATCAGATAAACCAGTATTTTAAAGAAAATTGATCACAGCCAGAATATATATATCTATATCTATCTATCTAGGCACACATATATTGAAAGAGATATTTAAAATAATTAAATTATTAAAGCTTACTATATAAATGATAAAATATAAGCAAAATTATTTTTATTACAATTTATCATTTTTACATAAAAAGAGCGTTTTGAGCTAGTATGGTGCTGTTTTGTTTGTTTCTCGGACACATTCAACAATACTCAGGGTTACTGCTGGCTCTGTGTTCAGGAATCATTGCTGGGGCACTGTAACCCCTCACCCAACCTCCTATATATTACCTGATGGTCAGACTAGCCCACATCTGGGAGGGGTTTATGGAAGGTAACAAAGGGGTTGCCTCAGGGGTGTAAAGGAGATTCAGTGAGAGAGATTCTGCAGGAGAAGCCTCTGGAGGAGGACAGAGGATAGAGAAAGCAAAGGCAGGACTAGTTGCAGGGGAGCTGAGGGGGGCTGCTTTAAAGACTGAACACAACAACAATGATGGAACATAACCTCTAGAACCGTAAAGACTCTATCCTAGACCCTATCCTATGATCTGCGCAAATACCAAGATCGCTAGCTACAGTGGCCTGATTTTCTCACCCACAACTGAGAGGAAAGTTTCCTGGCACCACAAAAATACTCTTGGGATTGGGTAATGAGTATATATGGAGCCAGGGGTTGATCCCATGATGGTATGCTTCAAGGATGGAGAAACCCTGAATCTCTTAGGCCACGGGAATTTCCTTTCTTCCCCAATGCTTACTGTGCCTATGCAAAAAAAAAAAAAAAAAAGTGGGGGGAAGGCCAAACCCTGCCACTCCAGCACCCCTTCTTTTTCTTGTTTTGTTTTAATTTGTTAGTTTTTTACTTTATTTTCATTCTCCTTTTTCTTCCACTTTTTTCTTTCTTTTTCACTCTGTGGTTATTTGGTGATTTATTTTTTTTCTTTGCCAGATGTATTTTTTTTCTTCCCTCTTTCTTTTTTATTTTTCCTCTTCTTTCTTTTTTTATAGTTGCTACCAAATTTTTTCTCCCTTTTTTCTTATCCTTTATATCTCCAACGACAACAGAATAGATACCCAATCTACAACAAGCTGTAAAGTGGAAACCAGTTACACTAATATTCTGGGGGATAAAGGAGGGAGATATGGGATACATGCTGGGAACAGGGGTGGAGGGAGGACAACACTGGTGGTGAGAATGACCCACAATCATTGTCACTATGTACCTTAAATAATTCTGTGAAAGATTTGTAATGCACTTTGGTCACCATAAAATTTATTTTTAAAAAAAAGGTTAGTTTAGAAGCCTCACATTCTGGCTAGGACTAAAATAAAGCTGCATGTCTCCTAATTTCAACTGACTGCCTGTGGATCATTTCTTCGCAGTTATCCTGAACCCTCAGATCTGCCAGCTGGAAGGGGAGTGCAGATTCCTGGGTTGGCCACAAAAAGCCTCACCATCAATCCACTATCATCCAGCCCAATCCAGGACTTTTATTTATTTAATTAATACTACAGGGCACCATATGCATTGCTACAAAATCAATCTGGGTCAGCTTGTGCAAGGCACATACAAACTCTGTGCTATCTTTCTAGGCCAATTCTGGTTCATTTAATACAGAATGTTAAATTAACAATTTTTGTATAATTTTGGAATGAAAAATGTTTTGAATATATAGTTGAGGTGAAAATTGTTAAATATAAGTAAATAAGACAACAGGTAACTTTTACAACTGAAATTACATTAAGACTAATTTTTTATGCAAACTTAAGTAAACTGTCACACATTTCTGAATCTATTATTTTATTTTTCTGATATATTACCATTATTTCTCTTTAAATTTTAAGTGTTTAATTATTTCATGAATGGATAAATTTGAAAAATTAGTCTTCATTTCTACAATCATCAAAAGCAGTATTAGTGCCCAAGTGCCTGTAACTGTCTTAGTGAATTTCTAATAGATTCATGCAGTCTTGGGTATATTTCTAATAAAACTACACAGATTTCCCAGTACTTAGGTATGGAAGCAAATTTCAGCAAACCAAATATTTGAATGATATTAGCTTGGCATCTCCTATTCAGTACAGTTCTCTAAAAAAAAAAAAATGGTATCTTGGGAGAGTGTAATGTAGATGAATGGTCTTGAAAAATTTATTTATATTAAACTATCATTATTCTTGGTGATTTCCAAAGATACCTTATCTTGCCTACCATATCCCTGACTTCTTAGATGCAATATCCACTCTGCTGCTCTCACTGAGGTCTTATTCTGACAATTGCCCAACTATTGAGGCTTGCAAAAGGCATTGACAAGACAGGTCAGTCAAGTGAAAAGAAAATGCTCTCTCTGTTTGTTTTTTTGAATTAAGGGGGAAATCTACAATATGGTAACTTGAGCTCTAAAGTATGACTAAGCATATGTTTGTGTTTTGACAATGCAATTTCTCTTAAATCACTCTATTCACTTTGTAAATCAACTCTTTATTTTCTACAATTCAAAATTAAATGGGTTAAGTGGCAGACCTTGCTCTAGACCCAGAAACTCCATTCACCTACAATGATTAAGTTTTAGTACTAAATCGCTTAACTGCATTCAATTTCTTCTTCATTTTACGACAGTTAGTTTCTGTATATCAGATTTTTTAATTTCCCTAACCAACATGGTTTTTCCTCCACCTCTGTCATATTTAAACTACAGTAGTTCACAGATCATTTTATTTTTCTGGTTTATCCTGGCCAGAAGTATAAGTTAGCACATGCAAATAGATACCAGAAACTCTGTTCAGATGAACATAAAGCTTAGCATAAACACCTGTTTTGACTAGTTTAACAATTTTATTGTGAAAGACTACTGTGTTCCATCCTTCCTTCCTTCTGAAAAAGCCCTTCTTCACAAGTAAATACATAAATATATCCAGAGGAATTTGAAAGTTAATGCTGAACTGCAATCTCTGCTACATTTTGAAAATTTTATTACGGGTCATGTAAATTATTGATCAAAAGTTTCTAAAAGGCAATGAAAATAAAAAAGAGCAAGGCTTATGTAGGATATGAGTATGTGAGTTTATGAGTGTTGATTTGATGGGAGTTTTTCCACTCGAAGCAATCTGTTCCCTATAAAACTGACCAATTATGTTCCAGCAGGTGGCATGTAAAATTAACAATCCAATCACCTATATAGATAGGGGTTCTAATGTGCACTGCTTTTAATGTGCCATTTTAGTTAATAAATGAAACTACTTACTTTCCTAATAGAATCACACCTTAAGTGATGAGTGGTGTTGTTAATAATAAGTGTTAGTATTTTACTTGTATTAAAGTTTAATGCTAAATATTTTAAAAAATGATTAAGGACTGCAAATTTTGCATGAAATGTTGGCTTTGTGATTTATAAAGTAACTTCTGATGAGTTAATAATAGTTATGTGAGTCACACATTATATGTAAATAATGAAAACAAAAGCTGCTAGCAGCCATGTCCACATCACACAGCTTCTGCCATGTAAACTCATCAACTAAGCTTCACAGTTTTATAACTAATCTCAGAAGAGATGCAATGCAAAAATGCTAAAATTTATGGGTACACTGGTGTTTGGGCTAAAAGCTCTGGAGAGGCCTTGTTCCAATCCTCACCCTGCCAAAGACTCAGCAGCTACACTCACACAATAGCTGTCACCATGCCAATGGCCCAACTTTACTTTTCACAACTATTCTTTACAGAGATGCCAACTGATGAAAATTTCAGGTACACTGGTTTTGGGAGCTGAAAACTCTGGGGTCATCTTACAAGGGGAGTAGCTCCCTTTATAATTACCTTAGACAGCCAAAGGCCCCAGCAGCCACATTTATATTCCACCAGTGACTGAGTACCAAGGAAACCTTTTGACACAGATCTACATCTTAGAATTTCTAGAATGCAAAGTCCCATAGGGAGTCATGCAACACCTCCAAATTCCATAATACAGACAGCCCAGCAGGACCAAAGAAAATTAGATGGGAAAGTAGAATCCAACTAAGCTTAATAAACAAAAATAACACACAAGGCTCAACTAGCAACAAATATTTTAGCAAACCCTCAAATACTTTAATAATTCCATAGTGAGGTATAAGAATTTTCACAATTTTTCTTTTACTGATGTATTTTTTAATAATTTTGTGAGCTAATTATAACAAACAATATAAAAGAAATTATTGTGTTCTTGCCAAGGTTAGGCAGGTTTGATGGCAGTGGGAAACTGGTGACAACAGGGTAAGAAAAAGTCACAACATTGGTACGACTAGTGTTGGAATATTGATTGTCTGGAACAAATGTATTATAAACAAATTTGTACATCACAGTGTTTAAATAAAGTATGAAAAATATCCTTAGACAGCAAAGTATGGAGATTAAAAGGTCATCTGTTAAAATTTATAGACACAGACACATTCAATTTTGGTAAGTATATAATTTTTGTGCCAGCTCATATAATACTGCCAACTTAAAAATAAAAGCAAAAGATTTGGTTATGCAGATTTTTTGTTTATTTGTATAAATCAAGTATTCAAATGCCAATAGTATTTATCCTCCTCCCCCCAATCTTATGTGATTAAGTACTAAAAAATAAGCTGAATAGCATAAAATTCAGAAAAATTCTGATTCTTTTAAGTTAAAAATAGCTTCTGAAATGGAAGATTTTACCTGTCGCAGAGCAAGCCCTCATTTTTATGACTCATTTTTTATGAAGTCTGGATCTCACACACTTATGAGGCTTTATAGGAGTCTTGGCTCTGCCAGGAAAGCTCAGCAGGTATTAACTTCCTGCTGGGGATTTGATCATTTCTCCTCCCCTGTGTCTCTTTTTATAGAAAGCAAGAAAAGCTTCACTAGATACAGAAGGTTTTAAAGAAAACACCTTTTCTCAGATTGAACAGATTTTAGTTCTCCATGTATTTGTGTACACACATATATAAAGTAATTCTATACTCATAGACTAGTGAATAATTAAAAATAACATAAATTAACTTAGAGGTAATGAGAAAGGTAATATGTACCTGTAACTTTGAATGCTACTGTCCTTATACATACATATAAAACTTGAGCTCAGCTCTCAGAAAATAAGGATTATTTTACAATCTTCCAAATTCTCAATAGTTAGTGTTGGATAATAAAAGAATATATACATACACAGATTTACACATATATAATATAGGCTTATCTAAATATCCATAGAATTGTGTATTATGATGCAAATAATGTAAGTATGTATATCAACATCTATATCCAAACCTCTCATTAGTTTCTAAAAGTAAAGTAACATGATTCCTTCACTTTAGATAGAAGGTAAAGACATATGAGTCTATAATTCAATAAAAATAAGCTAATGAATTTCTCCTTTATGTTTAGAGATCTTGAGGTGGTAGAGAAAACATACTGGAATCCACCATAAATTCAGAGACAAACAGTACAGTTGGGACCGTTTTTACATGAAACAGTGGTTCGAAGTAGCCAGGAAGCATTTCCTCAAGCAGAGCAGTCAGAGACGACTTTATGCATTATGAGGAACAAAAAAGATCCCGTGAAACATCTTGGACATTAAGTCCATCATTGGACTTAAAAATGATTGGACATCATATTTTTACATTTGGGCCACACCTGGTGATGCTCAGGGATTACTTCTGAGAGCTCAGAAATCAGTCCTGGCTTGGGAAACATATGGGACGCCGGGGATCGAACTGCAGTCCATCCTGGGTCAGCCACGTGCAAGGCAAGCGCCCTAATTCTGCACAATCGCTCTGGCCAATATTTATTGTTAAGTCACGAATGCCTCCATTATTACATATATTTTCAGATTTTTACAAAGACATTTAAAGGCCAGAAATAAACCATTTATTTGTTATTGTGGAAGGAGGTCTTACCTTGCTGTTTAAAAGGCTTACTTCTGGATCTGCACTTAGGGATCATGCATGGAGGAGCTCAGGGGACTATATGGGGTGCTGGCAATCAAATTTAAGGCAGCCAGGTGCCAGGTACTGTATCGATTCAACTCCAAACCAGCCCATACCTATCTCCAAAGCAGCCATTTTTAAACTTCAAAGAATATAGGATTGGGGCCAAAGTGATAGCACAGCTGGTAGTGCATTTGCCTTGCATGCAGCTGACCCGAGTTCAATCCCTGGGAATAATTTCTGAGTGTAGAGCCAGGGTGCCACTGGGTGTAGCCCCTTCCAAAATGAGAATGTAGGATCTGTTGCCTGATTTATCAGCAGTTCAATGTACCTTGTAGTTGTATGTATACATGGAGGTGAGGGAGGTAGCCATCAATTAAGACCAAAAACACCTTCCTTCATCACATACACCATTGCATAATTTTTCCTTGATGACTTAATATTTTAAATTATGGCATTTGTTTGTTCTCTTTTGCTCTATAATGTATCTACTGCTGGTTAATTTTTGCCTGCTGCATCTTCTACTAATTAAATATTAATCATGAATATTCAAATACTCATGAATAAAGAAAATATGAATTAATTGACAACAGAATTATCAAAGGGGTACGATGAAACAGAGATATCTGGAATAGAAAGATCTGAGTTATCTGATCTTGGTGTAATTTCTTCCTTATTTTATTCATGAAAATCAGTAGACAATATTTCAGAGGCTAGCAAGATAGTACAGTGAGTAGGGTGCCTAATTGCCTTGCATGAAGCAAACACAGATTCAGTTCCCAGAACCTCATATGGTCACCTGAGCTCAGTAGTGATCTCTGAACACAGCAAGGTGTAATTCCTGAGTACTTCTGGGTGTGTCCTCAAGACAAAACAAGCAGATAGTAATATTTCATAGTAGTTAAGAGTATATAGTCTTTGTATTAAGCCACACTTCTATTTAAATTTTAACTTCTTTTCTAGCTTTCTTAGTATTTTTGAGGCCACTTAGAGACCTCTAATCTTAATGACCACAGTTACAAGATAAGGAGATCTATTATTCTTAGAAGTTAACTAAAATTTTATATAAATGTCTAAGTAGAATGCCAAGCAATTGGATCGGAAAAATGATGACTACTAAAATTTTGGAAAGGTTACTTACACTCATCTTTATTACTTTTAATCCAATGTAGAGCAACACGGTTAATGAGAAATAAGTAATTTCAAATGTTCAGAGCAGAGATAGGGAGAGGTAATTATAATTATAGAATTGAATGTCTCAGCCCATTGGCATTAATAGTAATCACTACCAGAGACTGTTACAGTAGAGGGGAAGGAGGAGGCCAGGTAATCTAGGTAACTAATTGTTCCTTTTAACTCCATTCACTGAAGGGGAAGCCAGTCAGATAAACAATGCAAATAGCTAAATGGAGCAAATGGAACATTAGAAATGAGAGCACAATGAGGCAATCCCAGTAGGCTGTCCTTAAACCCTCACCTTTGCCCAGACAGAGGGTTGGAAAGAGAAGTTCTTACCTCCTCCCCACTCCCTTCCCCCCACAACACACTTAAATGACAGAATAACAAACATGAAGAGACTAAAGAGGCTCTAGACTCTGGGTTTTGATAGGTAGGCACTGAGCCCTAGTTACAGACCAGAGCAGCAAGGTCCAGCAAGGACACAAGTCCCATAATTCCAGCTGCAGCCTTCAAATTTGGAAGCCTTACAATGGACTGAGCACAATACAGTACACAGGAGTTGTCTGTGTGCATTGGAGCTGAGAGGACAGTGAAGAGACTGGCCCTTGTCCTTGTTTACTGGAGATAACAATGAAAGGACTGGATAAGTGACATCATAAACAGATCAAGGAAAAACCTAAATACGACAAATGGAAATTTAATGTGCAATAACCCAAATTAATCAATATCCTTTGTACAATATTCAAGAGCCCACATAGGAACAAAATCAGTTTGAAATAATAATATGGTCAGATATTTTATTAAACATCTTGGGTGACACTACATGTATCTATTTTTCTAACAAGAATATGAGGATAGTTTCATCAAATTCATCTAAGTTTCTACAAGAAAACTTGATATATTCAAGATCCATTCTTTAAATTCTTTCTATTACCAGTTCACTTCTTACTAATATAGAAGTAAAAATTAAAATATTTTTATTCCTTTTTACCAATTCTCCTACTTTGGATTGAAAGATAAATAGATTGATGTGACATGGTTTGTTTCTCCTAAAGGCATCTCTTGAAAGGCTATTTCTGAATTGCATGCAAGTTAATAATGCACAAATCTTAGTGTCTATTAGTATTATTGTGTAGGATGAAGCTCTAGGTCTGAATCAAATGGAGATGCTTAGGTTCCCCAGGATCACCTGTTTCTAATTCAGAAGACTGACCTCAATGATGTGACCTTTTAGCATCAGTTCAAGTGATGCTAAAATCTAATTTAGTCACTTTGAATAGACTTTCTAATAATGTAAAGTGGATATTTAAAGTAAAAAGTTCAACATTAGGGCCCGGAGAGATAGCACAGTGGCGTTCGCCTTGCAAGCAGCCGATCCAGGACCTAAGGTGGTTGGTTCGAATCCTGGTGTCCCATATGGTCCCACGCGCCTGCCAGGAGCTATTTCTGAGCAAACAGCCAGGAGTAACCCCTGAGCATTGCCGGGTGTGGCCCAAAAACCAAAAACCAAAAAAAAAAAAAAAAAGTTCAACATTAACACTAAATCAAAACACAAAAATTAAAAATTTAGAATTTTTTTTCATTTCAACAGCGAGATTAAAGCATCTCTGAAAAATCTAAGGTAACTACCATGATTAATTTATACTATAATGGAGGTAAAATATAGCAATGATCTGATGGTCTCTGCAATTCATAGAATTTCTCTCCGACAATAATTCTGTGCACACATAAACTGCATCATAGTGTGTGCACATTTAAACATATGTATATATATATGTGTTTGTATGTATATGTATGCATTCAGAAGTCATGATTAGTAGTTTGAGTGCACTAACATATAATTAAGTTTTAAGAGCCTAGTAAAATTGTTGTAGTTTATATGTGTTGCCACGTCTAATTTTAAATGTAGAATTTGATGGGGTTAAAATAATAGCACATGGAGCCGGAAAGACAGCATGGAAGCAAAGCATTTACCTTACATGCAGAAGGACGGTAGTTTGAATCCCTGCATCTCATATGGTTTCTTGAGCCGGCTAGGAGCGATTTCTGAGTGTAGAGCCAGGAGTAGCCCCTGAACGTTGCCAGGTGTGACTGAAAAACCAAAAAAAGTAATAATAATAATAGCATATAAGGAAAATATTGTTCCTTGCTCTGCTAGCTTTTTTTTAAATTATTTTATAGATCCCTAAGAAGTTGAAAAAGAAAAAAAAAGCCTGAAAATTTTTGAAATTTGGAAAGGTCATTGATATAAAGTGCCTGTCATAACAGCTTCCCTTTTCCACTTGAGAAATAATTATCCACTTTATGGCTGACAGATTAGAATCAAATTTTATTGTCTAGATATTTAGAATTAAGAGTTGGGGAATGCCAACCACAGAGAAGACCTGTCAGCAAGTTTCACTAAAATCTTGGAAAGGAAGAGAAAAACTTTCTTGGCATCATAAAAATATATAAGATCTCATCAATAGTCTACTTTAAAAATAATTTTCTTGTGTTGGAATGATATGAGGATCTTTTATTCAATTAATTATTCTCTTTTTTTTTGGGGGGGGGTGGGTGCACATGTGCTGGCTGTGGTCAGGAGTTAATCCTAACAAGATTAATCATTTCTGGCAGGCTCCAGGAACCTTATGGAATGCAGGTTCCTTAATCTCTGTATTATCTCTTTAATCCTGCTGTAATATTTTTTAATTTAGGGAATAACACTCTTTTTTACATTTATCAAATAACATGCAACACCGTAACTATAAGAACCAATATTTTCTGGGGTAGAGGGTTTGAGCCAAATCTAATGTTTTCTAGTCTTATTTCTCACTCTGTTCAGGGATCACTCCTGGTAGGCTTAGGATAGCATTTGTATTACCAGAAATTGTACTATCACTGCTGTCCCTAGATACCAATTATTAAAAAAAATGAACCAAATATAGTGAGCCAACAGACCACATTATTGCCACAACTGTTGCATTTTTAGAAAATAATTAACATAAGCAATTCTCAAAAACTTTTGATATGATTCTATAATCATCAATATGGTCATGTTTTAAAAATAAAGATATTAAATTTTTCTTGAATATTTTTGGATAAAAGTTATTATATTCTACAAAGTAAGTGATGCTTATCTGGAATGTATACTTCATTACTTTATAAATTTCTTAATGCTAATATTTAACTACAAGTAAAATTGTATTTTGTATAAAATCTTAAAATTAATATATTTTCATCTTCTTTACGAAGTATAAAGACTAAACTTTCAGACAAAAGCCATTTGATTTTTTATGTATATAGTTAATATGAGAAAAGAAATAAAACAGCATTTTGACCACAGTAAATTGAATATATTCAATGAGAACCATTATAATTTCACAAAGCCAGTAATATCAAATTATTTCTGACATCTCATCAACTTTCTTGAAAAATTAGGAGCAAATCTAAATAACTTATCATAATCAATTATATTCCACACATGAATAATCAAATTGAGAGTTCATAACAGAGATGGAAAAGAACAGCTAACATTTTGTATTCAGCATTAAAAAAATGCATTTGCACTGAACCCTACTCAAGAGTGTCTCTGGAAATTTTGGAGATGGGGAAAACAGAGATTCTTCAATGACTTATTGACTACTATGGTTCCATTCATGAGTTATCTAAGTATAGACCATGTAGTAATATTGTCACCAAAATGTGTAATTTCATTTGGTCACTTGAAAATACTCAATTCCAACATTTTCAGTATCAAATTTAATGTTTGCCTCTCTAAATCTTTTTTTAGAAATAGGATTATGTCTCATTGATATCTTCAATAATACTTAGTAGAAATTAGAAAATTGTTACGTTTAAAATAGACAAACTATGTTAACAACCTTATAGTTTCAATTTATTTGATCTGAATAAAATAACCAATACCTCTATAAAATTCTAAATATTGCAGAAAAGATATGTGCTGGATTTTGAGATGGAACAAATCATATTTTTGATTCAAATGAATTTAAATAAAGTTATTTTGATCCTAAAATTCTTTATGGTTTATTATTTTTGCTGATTATATCATGGGCAAATGACCAGACATGTATGAATGGAAAGATATAAATATTAATTTATAATGACTAGACTAATACAGAAACTTTTATCTTTTCCCATCCTGTTGGAATTCCAACCTTACTTTAATAAAATCATTTTTACTGTATATCTAATATATCTTGCCTTATCTACATAGCAATGGCTGAAAGATATAATGACTTCAAACTTTTTAAGAAATTTTATTTGTTGACAGTGGTTTGATTAGACAATGTGTTTGTGTGGTTTGATTATAAAGAGTGTGAGAGATTCACAGAAACCTAGAAGTTATTGACATCACTATACCCTTCAATAGTTGATGACAGTAGCCAGCATTAATCAGAAATAATAAATAAAGCTTATGGTTATTTTGAAATTCCCCATATATTATTAGGGAATAGAGACTTGAAGATTTTTTTCTACAAGAAGAATAAAACACTGCACCAGAGTTACTTAGTTCATTTATTCATTTACCAATTTATTTTTCTTTACCATAATGTTTTCAATCATCAGGCTCAGTTCACTTAATGTACAGCCATTTAAGATGTTGTTATAGTAAATATAAAATATAAGTAAGAATAAGTTGTAAAAATATAGGAAATATTTAATTTAGAGAAAGTAGTGTTAAATATTTAAAAACCACAGAGGACTTCTAGGTAAGTTCCTCAACAGACCTGAGAATTCTCTCATGAGGAAGAATACTGTAGTTAGAACCATTTAATACATTAAAATATGTTATATTAAATTTCATACAGTGAAATGGAACATACTGGTTACAGCATCGGATAATTACAGTTATAATTATATTCTTGAAATCCTCTTTGCAGCAAGGCATAATATAGCTTTAAGAGATTAAAAGCGTTCAAAGCATGTTACATCCTAATAAAATTGGTAGACTACATATTTTGAGAAAATAGATATTTGCATATATATAAACAGATATATTCCAAGTCTATGTGTAGCAGAATAACATTTTGATAGTCTATCTATGTGTTTTCTTATTTCCATATGGTCAAGCTCTGGGGCATTCTTTGTGTTGTTAACTCATCAAAGTGTTGAAACATCAGAAAGAAGATAAAACAAAACATTCCATTTTAACTTTTGAAATTCAAAAGCTTAAATTTCAGGAGAATAAAAATTGCTTGGAGTATGAATGACAGATTTACATTATGACAAGGAACATAGCTTTCCGCTCAAATCCCTCCCCCAACATCCACATAAAAGACAGTTTTCTTGGATGTGGACAGTGAACAGTTTAAAAAATAAAGAATATGCATGACTGCATGACGTGGATTCTGGAGAAAACAGGTCTGGCCTCTGCAGCACAGTGCAGAGGAAATAAAGTGACAGAAGCATTGGAAATGTTTCCAAGGTCAAGAGAAATGGTAGACGATCTGAGTTTATTTTTTTTGAAAAGATGATCCTGTGGCAGGTAAAGCTTACCAAGTAGAAAGGCATACGGTAGAATGCTTCTTCAATTGATAGCTCTTCAGAAAATATTTAATAATCAGAAAAATCCTTATGGAATTTGTTCCAGTCACATCATGCACTTAAAAAAGTAGTTGACCCAGAGCCAGAGCAATAGCACAGAAGGTAGGTCATTTGCCTTGCATGTGGTTTACTCATCTCAATCCTTGAAATCCCATATAGGTATCCAATATACTACCAGGAGGAGCCCCTGAGCCTCTCTGGGTATGACCTAGGGTAGGTCACCCATAGGTACACGAGAAGAAATGGAATAACTGAAAGACAATGAGGTTAAATGAAGTCCTCCATCATCAACATGCAAGGAATTAAATGCTGCCAAGTTGTTAGTTTCTGACCCCAGATGAGCTTCACCTGAAATTATACCACCAGAATAAGAGAAGAACATAAATAGTATTATTATGAGACAAACATTGGAGGGAAATGGAGACATTTCTGTTCTTTCTAGAATAAACTGGTGGTTATCAAGACAAGATGGCAACTTCCCAGCAATGCTGTGGAATTATAAAAGTAACCTCAGAATTTAGAAGTAATCCCAATGAAAATGGGACAGATCTTTGTACTGGTGTAAAATAAGCCATAATAGCAATTTATTTTTAATTATAATAAATGTTACATTTAGGGGCCGGAGAGAAAGCATGGAGGTAAAGCGTTTTTGCCTTGCATGCAGAAGGACGGCGGTTCGAATCCTGACATCCCATATGGTCCTCCAAGCCTGCCAAGAGCGATTTCTGAGCATAGAGTCAGGAGTAACCCCTGAGCTGCTGGGTGTGATCCAAAAACAAAAATAAATAAATCAATAAATGTTACATTTAGGGGTGCAAAGCCATAAATGCAGTTGGTATAGATGAGTGAGGTTTGATCCTCAGCAACCCATATGGTCCCCTGAGTAACACCTGGAGTGATACCATATGCAGAGCCAGTAGAAAGCTCAGAGCACCACCAGGTATGGTCTCAAAACAAAAAAAAAAAGCAAAAAAAGAGAAGTTACTTTCTTCATAATTTGTTCTAAAAAATGTCATATTTTCTGTACACTTGAATTTTATTTGATATTATTAGTAAGCCTGCCAGAAAGGAGAGTTTTCCCAGGACATCTACAAAAGTTATTGCAGCTCTGGTCTGCATCACAAAAACAGACAACCAAGTTAGAATTCTTGAGTATGACTTATAGTCTTGTGAAGTATTTGATGTACTGAATGAAAATAAACATTCACCAATGAATTCTGATTCAGAATATAAAAATATAAGTAACTGATAAGAAAGGTTTTAAAATTGGAATGCCTTAAATGTTTTAAAAGAGAATAAATGCAGCCTTTATATATTTGTTAACAAGTTTATTCAAGTAGAACATCCAGGTAGATTGACAAGAATCCCCTACTGAATTCAGAATATGTTCAAAAGAAAACATCCACATTTTTTGAGAAGGGGCACCCCAAGTGATGCTTAACCAGAAACGACAGTCTCAGAGATCACCAGGACCACACCAGTAGCACTCAGGAGATACCTATATTATTTTTATTACATTTTAGTCACCATGATTTCCAATACTGTTCATGCACTCAACATTCCTCCACCACAGTGTCCACTTCCCTTGACCTTGTCTTAGATATGCCCATAAATTCCCAAACCCTGTTTTCCCTCCTATGGCAGGATGAGTTCTGTAGATTAAATTTAGGATTCTGCCTATGGTTATTCTTCTTTATATACCACACATAAGAAAGATCATTCTGCATAAGTCCCTTTCTTTCTCTGCTAATTGCACTTATGTTGATTCCCTCCAGATCTCCTCACCTAGGCAGAAATTTTTATAACTTCATTTTTGCCTATTTTATTTCTATTTACATAGTTTTTTTAATCCAAAAATTCATTCAGAAAAGACATTTGTGTCCGAAAATTTATTTCAGAACTATTCATAATAGTCTAAATCTGGAAACCACTCAAGAGACCAAGAATAACCACTTTAAAATTTCAGTCATTCCAGTTGGGAAGAAGGCACGTAAAGATAACATTTACTTTCAAACTTGTTGGTGTCTCATCATGGACACCTGGCAAGGACAGCCTGGGAGAAGGAGCCAACACATTTAACTGCCCGGCTCTAGAGAGAAAACTTTTTTCTGATGATTGCCAAGAAGAGCATAGACATGCCACTTTTTAAATTTGCATTTTGAAAAACTAAACATGGCCTTAGGGTTTCAGTTTAAACAAATTTTTGTGAGCAATGGGAAAGATAAGGTGGTTTTGGAAAATGCCTCCAAGTCAGAAAAGAAGCAAAGAGCAGAGCCCAGCTGCTCTGGAATGGATAGTCTCTTCAGCTTTCCTCCTTTCTGTTTTATTAGATAAAACTTTTATGAGAAAGAAAAAAAGGCAGCAACACCCACAAGGGAATGTGCTTCATCATCTGCTACCTCAACAAAGACTACCTCACCATTCTCTTTTCTAGTTTAGACTATTTAGCAGTCAGCAAAATAAATAAAGGTGAAAGAAGGAAATTAGACTAATATTTTTAATATTATATGATGATTTTAAATCTTATTTATATGGAAAGAAAAAAATTAAGTATAGGGAAAATGTGCCTTACTGGAAGAAAACACAAATTGATTTAAACTTTTTTCCTTTTAAGAACATTTGATGAGTTATGCAGTTGCTGAGAAAGCTGATATGATTTTAGATAACAATTTTTAATACCACCAGCAAAAATTCAGATATTTGTTTCTTCTTTAGTTGAATATGATATTTCTGAATTTAGATCACATTTTAAGACCCTTAACAAGCCCAAATTCTACCATCAGAAAATAAAATTATGTCAAGGGAATGGAAAAAGGTTTAAAGAAAAAAAACCTCGAATAACAGTAAATACTGAATCAATAGAATGAAATAACAAATGCATACCTGTTTGCAAATATTAGTCATAAAAATATAAAATGCATAATTTGAGATTTACACAGAAATATTAAAGAAAAGTTGGGCCATATTGGGTAGAAATAATATTAATACATGAAACATTTACAAAATAAATGTGTAGTACTGACAATGTCAGTATATATGCCCTTAATAATTAAGGTTAACAAGTATATCAGTGGGAAGTAATGCAATCAAATGAAGAAATATTTTTTGTTTGCTTTTTTTGGGGGTCACACCCGGCAGTGCTTAGGGGTTACTCCTGGCTACACCCTCAGAATTCGCTCCTGGCAGCCATGGGGGACCATATGGGATGCCGGGATTTGAACCAATGACCTCCTGCATGAAAGGCAAATGCCTTACCTCCATGCTATCTCTCCAGCCCCAACCGTAGAAATATTCTTACACTGTTTACATTGAGAAGGCTACTAGTTGAAGATCTAAAAATACTGAGAGTATTATATCCATTTATTTTAAGAACTATTTTCACTCTCACAGCATAAAATCTTTAAATACGGCTTGCAAGTCACATAATTGGTTATGTTGGAAGTTAATTTGTACTATATAGTATACAATTTTTAAAAACAGTAAACCAGTTATAGATTAGTAAAATGTATATCAATATTTATTATTGCTATGAAAGTAATTTTCCTAATGTACTCAGTGACATCAGTCAACTAATGAATGTTTCCTTTTCCTACTGCAGTTCTATCTATAGTCACCATAATATCAATCACATTTCTGTTTATTTTTTGTTTGGGGGCCACACCCAGTTATACTCAGGGGTTACCCCTGGTTATGTGCTCAGAAATTGCTCCTGACTAGGGGGACCATATGGGATGCCAGGGTATTGAACCGCAGTCCATCCTAGATCAGCCACGTACAAGACAAACTCCCTACTGCTCCAGCCCATCAATCACATTTCTGATAAGACACGGATAAACACATGAACATTTCTTATTTTCTTTATAATTGTGTCTTATATTGAATGCTTTTTAGGTCTTATCTTTCAAACCTATTGTTTAAAATGGTCTAAAAGACTGAACCCTTTGAATGATTGGGAGTGGATGAGCCAAGCATTGAAGTTAGTTAATCTAATGGAGGTTTTAGAATCATGCTCACAAGAGTACAAAGAGTTATTAGCACATCCTGGAACTGACTATAGACTGCTACATTGGAAATCAGGCTTTCTTTTACAAAGGAGCTTATATTCTTAGGAAAGATATATACACTTAATCTTTTTTCTAGTTAATAAAATAATGGAAGCATGAGTTTACTAGAAAGATCACAAATAAAAGAAGTAGATAATCTGGTGTTTCTAAAAAGAAATACTAAAAAAAAATACTTCTTTTTAGAAACCAAGCAAGCACCATAGGTGTAAAAAATATAGCCATTATTTTTAATTATTTTTTGCTATTCAAGTTAAATTTAAAATGTATATATTAATTCAAGAGCAAGTCAGTGAAAATGCAGCAACAAAGACAAGAATACTTGTTATGAATGTAGAAAAAGGAAAATTAACTTTAACTAATGTGCTGAGATACAAGCCTGGTGCAGAAACTAAAGATATACAAGATATACAATAAGGAAAGGGAACTCTCATTCACATGGTAGAATGATGTCTAATTCTACCTCAATGACAAAAGCATGAAGGTTCTCAGTAAACTTAGAATTGAGCTGCCATATAACCCAGCCATCTTACTATATATCTCAGGACAGAAAAAAACATTTAAGTGGACATATTCACATCATTATTTATTGTAGCACTCAATATAATAGCTCAACTTTGTAAACAACTTAGAATTTCAACAACAGATGTGTCAGTCATGAAGAATAAGATAGATATACACATGTAATACTACATAACTATAAGAAATGATGTAATCATTGCAATTCACTGCAACAAGGCTGGAACTGGAAGATATGTTAAATTAAATAAGCCAGAAGAAGTATAAATAGGATGATACTGCTTCTACATACTAGTTATAATAATTAATAAAGGAATGCAGTGATTTAAAGGGAGCTGCCTACATCACTCTTGTAGAGGGAGAAGTAGGAAAGAAATAGAGTGTAAGTAAAAAAAGAAACATACAGATGAGAAGAAACAGGAGGTAGGAATAATGGACATTCAGATATATCTGTAATACTAAGGAATGATGGCTCTAAATATACAAACCACAGAGTCAACAACACTGAAATCATAGGATCCAAACTTGAACTCAACAACTAAATTTGAAAGGGTGCTTGTCAAGATGGCATGCTGAGAGGGGGAGTAGTTTGGGATGGAACCTGGGCATATTGTTGGGGAGAAGTTGACACTGGTTGTGGAATCAGTGCTGAAATATTGTATGTCTAAAACTCAATTACACTTAACTTTGTAAATCACAGAGCTTTAATATTTTTAATGAAAAAATAAAGAGAAGTCAGGAGAGGTATCTATGCATTCTACCAAGAGCTTGATATTGCTCCTAAAGACATGAGAGTTCACTGAGAGACTAAAAGCAAGCTGCTACTAGGTCAAAGTTATACTTTAAAAAGTGAACTGTCATAGTGTATAGATAAAGGGTTTAAAATAGGTTGACCACTTACTTCAGCAGCTTATGGACAAATGACTTGAACTGTAGACAAGGGAGACACTTGGAAGATTATTGAAATAATCAAAATGAAAGATGATTGCAGGCAATGTAGAGTTCTATACAAAAAGAATGAGTTATAAAGCTGTTTGGAAGGTAAAATTTATTAATTTAATGATTGATTGGATGTAGGTGTGAGGGAAGATGAGGTAATTGAAAATGATACATTATTCTTTGCACCATTAATTAAATTGAAGAAACAAGCATAATTCTCAGTTTTAGGGGAGAGATAGGATGAAACTGACTTGGAAAATGACCAGTCTCACATACCTAGGAGATATTTAACTGATGATATCTAATAAAAAGAATCTATGATCTTCACTACAGGGAATAGAAAACTTTTCCTTCAATGATACAGGGGCCAAATTATATTTATAAAAGACATAGCTAGAAGCTTGAGGGATATTTCCATGATCATTTAAAATAAAACTATTTCCAGGATATACTAAGTTAATATTTCTTAAACATTTCATGCATCAGTCACATTAATTTTATCTGGGCATTCTATGAAAAATCCAAATGCATACAAATGTTTGTACTATAAAAATTTAATGGAATATTAAATAACCTTTATCTAGAAAACAGCTTCAGTGTGAAAGATAAAAAATAATAAAGAGGAAAATGTTTAAATGTATGAATATTTTTCTGTTCTTCCTTATAAAACATTGTAATTTATATGCTCATCTCACAATTCTAGAAAAAAGTTTAGCTATGGTGAGTTATTACAGAAACCTTTCCTATAGACTCAATTTGGAATTCAAAATATTTATTTTTAATGTATTTTACTATTTATATTAGCCATAATAATATATAGTACTCAATCTAATTATTTGGATGAGAAGTAGATCAAGAATAACAATCTCTGGAGCCAGAGAGTGAAAACAGTGGTAAATTATTTGGCTTGCATCTGGCCTACCTGAGTTCAATTCTCAATCAGCACTGCATATGATCCCTTGTACCCCATCAGAAATGATCCTGGAGCACAGATCTAGGAATAGACGAGCACAGACAGTTTTGTTTCTCCTGCCCATTTGTAAGATACACTAGATCTATGTGTTTAAATTCTCCTCTGGAGAATGAAGTCACAGATAATATTCAACACATATGTTTTTTTAATTCCTAATGTTGTTGCCATGTGCAATAAATACAATTTCCCATCACTGAAATCTTAAGATGTGTATGGGCCAAAGTGATAGCTCAGTGATAGGATGTTTGCCTTGCATGCAGTCAACCCAGGATGGATCTGGGTTCAATCCCCATCATCCAATATGGTTCCCTGAGTCTTTGAGGAGGGATTTCTGAGTGCAGAGCCAGAAGTAACACCTGAATGCTGCCAGGGATGACCCAAAATAACAAAAATAATAATTTATTAAAAAATTAAAAATTTAATTTAAAAAAATTTTATGTAATAATTTTTATTTGACCAAAGTGGATTACAAATTATTCACAGTAAAATTTTAGGTATATAGTGACACTGAATAAGGGGCATTCCCACCACCAATGTTGTCTTCTCTTCCCCCCCCCCCCCAATCCAGCATGTATCCCATATCCTCCTACTTTGCTCCCCAGGCTGCTAGTATAAGTGATCCCCTCTGTGTCTAGGATTGGGTACCAATCTTGTTGTCACTGTCTTTAGATTTGGTACCTAAGTCTGATCATTTTTATTTCTACTCAATGTTCATACAACTGTTTGATCTTGGTAACCTCCATTATTTCCCCCGCAGTTTGTGAGGCTAAACAAGATGGTTCAAGTTATGTGGTTCTGTTTGAAGGAAAGAAGAAAAAAAGGTGGGGAGTGGACAAAAATAAAACAAGTAAAAAATGGGAGGAGTCCTTCTAGAGGCTATAAATATCAATTTAAGAGAAGAAAGGGGAAAAGGAAGCAAAACATAACAGCAATACTAAAAAAAAATCAAATAAAATCAAACTAAAACCCGAAAAGCACGACAGCAATAAATACAACAACCAAACAATAATCCCAGTCCCAAAATAAAAACAAAACAGAGCTCAAAAATATAAAGCAAAACAAAACAAAAACAAAAACAACAATTAATTAAAATTTTTAATTGAAAATTAAAATCTACCTCTCACTAAGAGAGAGAAGTAGAATGCTTGTCTCGAACACAGGCAGGGAGTGGGTGGGGAAGGAGTAAGAAGGGGCATTGATAGTGGTGAAGGGGGGACTGTTCTTTTTATGACTGAAACCCAACTACAATCATGTATGTAGTCATGGTGCTTAAACAAATGTTTAAAAATAAAATTAAAATTAAAAAATCTTAAGATATTTATATGAGTAAATGATAAAAAGTTACCCACTTATAAGAAAAAATGTCTAATAATTTTTGCAATGGATGGAACAGTTCTGTTTTAATTCATATGAGTAATATAATTCCATTTGCAACCATAAAAGGTGAGAGAAAGTGGTGAGAAACACAATTAATTTGTCTATAAACACCTATAACACCTTGAGTCTTAAAACTATAAAATTAGTTTAGGAGACTCAACTCTTTCATATGCTTTTGTGACCTTATTTAACCTTCTCGAGTCTGTTTCCTTTTATCTAAATTTAGAGTTATAATAACTACTCAAAGAGTTTGTAGATAAGTGTATGTATGAAGAGAAATTGTCGTATTAAAAACACTTCCTTTAAATTCTTCCAGTAGAAGCTTTAAAACGAAGTTTGTATAATTATTGTTCCCATCTGCCCCTCTTTGAAATCTAGTTGCCCATTGGGAAATACATTTCCTATCTTCAATCAGGTAATGAAACAATCATTGAAAGGTATGTTACTATAGGTTTTCCTGTGAATAGGAATAAATATATGTAATTATAGTCAGATAAGATGGTGATGAAAATTACTTCTTTGTATCTATTTCCACTGTTCTAATAACTAATGGTACTAAATTAAATTTTTTAACTACTCCCAATGTAATTTTTTAAAAATGATCTCTTAGTGAGGCTAAAGTTGTATGTTATAACTACCTCACTAGAACATAATCACGACCTTAGCTAGCTATGATTTGAAGAAAAAGGGAAAATGTCTTATTTTTACTTTTGGAGCATCCTAATCCCTGATAATGATTTAGTATTAAGAATTTACTCTCTCTCTTCTGAGGAAACTGAGCACCTGAAGGGAGCCCTGTCCTACCCTTCTCTGTCTTTCCTGAACTCTGGAAGCTCTCCTCAGAGCCCTGGGAAGAGAACCCCAAAGAAACTACATTTGGAAGCTACCCAGTGAGCCAGAAACTGAGCACCTGAAGGGAGCCCTGTCCTACTCTTCTCTGTCTTTCCTGAACTCTGGAAGCTCTCCTCAGAGCCCTGGGAAGAGAACCCCAAAGAAACTACATTCGGAAGCTACCCAGCGAGCCAGTGAGTGAGAAAGAAATGGCTGGATGTGGGGGTTTCCAGGCAGAGTGCTGATTGCTCTACCTGCAGAGTCTCCACCCGGCTGTGCTTCTTCTGAGAAAACTGAGCACCTGAAGGGATCCCTGTCCTACCCTTCTCTGTCTTTCCTAAACTCTGGAAGCTCTCCTCAGAGCCCTGGGAAGCGAACCCCAAAGAAACTACATTCGGAAGCTACCCAGCGAGCCAGTGAGTGAGTAAGAAATGGCTGGATGTGGGGGTTTCCAGGCAGAGTGCTGATTGCTCTACCTGCAGAGTCTACACCCGGTTGTGCTTCTTCTGCGGAAACTGAGCGCCTGAAGGGAGCCCTGTCCTACCCTTCTCTGTCTTTTCTGAACTCTGGAAGCTCTCCTCAGAGCCCTGGGAAGCGAACCCCAAAGAAACTACATTCGGAAGCTACCCAGCGAGCCAGTGACTCTCCTCAGAGTCCTGGGAAGTGAACCCCAAAAATACAGCATTCTGAAGCTGCCCAGCGAGCGAGTGAAAACTATGCCTGACCAGTGGGGCCCGACTGTGAAAAACTGAGTGCTGCCTGTGTGTGTCTCTCTGCTATCCTGTTGCATGAACCTCCTGAGAGTGGGCAGAAAAGAGGCTCCAGAAGGCACTTAGCTCTACTTCGCTACGCAGCTGTGCGCTCTTTCTAAAAAAAGAACACTATCACAAGAAGAAAAAAACCACACTAAGAACTGTGCTGGATCACAGAAGCAACAATTTCTCTCCAGACTGTCTACTCTGCTGCGTGGTTGGGCCTAAGATTTGATCCTGTGTGAGGCTTCATCCACGGAGGACTCCCCTACCTTGGAGGCAAGTCGGCCCATCCAGAAAGGGCGGAGCCAGAGAAGTGTGTTGCCTGCATCATATAAGCAATGAATACCACCACAACACGTAGAAAAACCCACAATACAAGTGTGACAATGGGGAAACAACGCAGGCCAGCATCAGACATAGAGAATGAAGATGACAATTCTGATGACCAGTTAACCACCAACCAACTAATCAATCTCTCAGATAAGGACTTTAGAGTAGCAATATGGAATATGCTCAAAGAACTCAAAGAAACCATGAATAGAGTAGAACAGAACACTAATAAGAATCAAGAAAATATGAAAAAAAAAGAAGAAAATATGAAGACAGAAATCACAAAACTCCAAACTGAAATAACATGTCAACTAACAGGCCTGAAAAAATCAGTAAACGAAGTGAATGACAAAATGGATAAGCTCTGGGACAGGGTATCAGAAGATGAGAATAGACTTGGTGCTGTGGAAGATGAGATACACAACAATTCCATACAAAAGGAGAGATTGGAAAAAAAACTTAAAACAAATAAACAGACAATGGAAAAATTAGTCAAAGAATGGAAACAGATGAAAATAGAGGTCTATGATAAGATCAAAAGAAACAACTTAAGAATCATTGGAGTCCCAGAGACCCAGGAAGAAAATTTCCAGGAAGAATCAATGGTCAAGAACATCATTAAAGAGAAACTCCCAGAGCTAAAGAATATATGTGATCAAATCCTGCATGCTCGAAGAGTACCAACCAAAAGAGACCCCAGAAAAACCACCCCAAGACACATCCTAGTCACAATGACAAATCCCACAGATAGAGACAGAATTCTGAAAACAGCAAGATCAAAAGGGGAAATTACATTCAAGCAAGCATCCTTGAGATTTACAGCAGACCTGTCACCAGAAACACTAAATGCCAGAATGCAGTGGTGGGATATTGTGACAAGACTGAATGAAATGAATGCTTCACCTAGAATACTGTACCCAGCAAAACTCACTTTCCGGTTTGACGGAAGAATACATGGTTTCACAGACAAAAAACAGCTCAGAAACTTTACAGACTCAAAACCAGTCTTAAGAGAAAAACTGAAAGACCTAATTTAAAACAAGTCTAACCAAAAGACACACCAAATTTTGATATAAAGATGGCATTAAATCCCAGGACAATTCTTTCTCTCAACGTCAATGGACTAAATGCACCAGTTAAGAGACACAGAGTGGCTAAATGGATCAAAAAACTCAATCCAACCTTCTGCTGCCTACAAGAAACACACCTGAATAGTCAGAACAAACATAGACTCTAATAAAAGGCTGGAGAAAAGTTATCCAAGCAAACAACACCCATAAAAAAGCTGGAGTGGCCATACTAATATGAGATAATGCAAACTTTATACTCAGGAAGGTTGTAAGGGACAAAGATGAACATTTTATATTAATCAAGGGGTATGTAGAGCAGGAAGAAATAACTCTCCTAAACATATATGCACCAAATGAGGGGCCAGCAAAATATTTAAAACAACTGTTGACAAATCTGAAAAACAATATCAATAACAACACAATAATTGTGGGGGACCTCAACACTGCTTTGTCAACACTGGATAGGTCAACCAGACTGAAACCCAACAAGAATATACTAGACCTGAGGAGAGAAATGGAAGAAAGAGGCCTAGTGGATATATATAGGACACTCCATCCCCAGAAACCTGGATACACATTCTTCTCCAATGTACATGGGACATTCTCCAGGACAGACTACATGCTGGCACATAAAACATACCTCCATAAGATCAAGAGGATAGAAATTTTGCAGACTACCTTCGCTGACCACAAGGCTCTGAAATTATTTGTGAATTCCAAAGAGACTCAGAAGAAAAATGAATTTACCTGGTGAACTCCACAGGGAGAGAGAGCGAGAGAGGAGAGCCAACATTTAGAAACAGCTGCTATTGGCAACCATTTAAAAACTGCTAAAAAGCAAGAAGTCAGGTGCTAGCTTCAAATATACTTTTTCTTGGAAGTGTCAACAGAGAAGGGAAATTTGATGCATTTGGGAGAGAGGAATTCTCTGGAATGTAGCCCTCGGTAAACTGTAAGGGACAGGATTCAGAATCAAGTGAGGCAGGGGAAGTGGATTTTGTCCCAAGGCATTTCATCAACAGAAGAGTCAGCAGGTAGGAAAGCAGCTGTGAGTTGGTCGTTAAATAATATAACAATGGAAATGCTCTGAAGAATTTCTTGTTTTTCTGAAATGGGGTATGAGGCTGACAGCCTAAAATGAGTATGTTGGCAGATTAGTCGAGTTTGAGGAAAACTCAACATAAAATAATTTTTTGGTGATACTAAATGGGTTATCAAAGCAATCCATGTAGAGCTTTGAGGACATAGCAGCTCATTGGCATTTTTATGTGTAAGGAAGGACTTGTTTATAATTTCCCTTTCCATAAAATAATCTGCTGAGCATATTCCATTTCTTCCTCAGAGAAAACTGTTCTATATTTTAACACTGGTATTTTAACTTAGATAAACAAACGTAGACAGGATAGAAACAGGGAGAGACAACAGAGAAGCTGAGATGGACAAACAACTATATAGCATATAAATTCACTTGTCAATGCCTTTTAAAGTGTTTTGCTTTTAAAAATTCTATCCTATAGCACAAAATATTTTCTGAAATATATATATAATACTTTGATCATTTTTATTTTGTTTGCTTTTGTTTTGGGGACACACCCGGGAGCACTCAGGAGTTACTTTTGCCTCTATGCTCAGGAATAGCTCCTGGCAGGCTCAGGAAACCATATGGGATGCCAGGATTTGAACCACCATCCTTCTGCATGTGAGGCAAATGCCCTACCTCCATGCTATCTCTTTGGCCCTGATTATTCTTTGATATTTTTTCTCATAGAGTATTTTCTTTAAATACATTTGCAGTATTTGGTAAAAATTTTGATGAAATGTGCATTCTCACCTCCTAGCAGGAAACTCAAAGGACTGGGATACATAAGTTTCACACATTTTCTATTCAATTCCGACACTAAATGCCACACTGGTCCTACATACACTAAGTGGGTAATAACCTCTGAGTACCAACAGGAGCATTTCCCCCAAGTAAAACACACACACACACACACACACACACGCACACATGCACACGCACGTGCGCGCTCACACATGCACCCCTAGAAGAAATAGAAGGACGGTGGTGGAGGGTCTTGGGCTCTTGTGCACACACAAAAATATTATCACTTCTGTAATCATGCTACATAAAGTACCATTAAAGCATGTATATGCATATAATTGCACACACATCCACCAAATATAATCATTAAAATGTTTCATATTAATTATCCGGTATATATGGCTAGCCACAGCCTGAAAATTTTAAGATTCACTATATATATATATACATATATTTAAGTACATATATATACATGTACATATATATATATTTGCTTGTTTTCGTTTTGGGGCCACACCCAGTGATACTCAGGGGTTACTCCTGGCTACATGCTCAAAAACTGCTCCTGGCTTGGGGGACTGTATGGAATGCAGGGGATAGAACCCAGGTCCATCCTGGATCAGCCGCATGCAAGGCAAATGCTCTACCGTTGTGCTATTGCTTTCGCCCCTCACAAAAATATTTTAATGTGAATAATACATTGCAAGTTTAATAGATTATTCTTAGATTAGTCTGTTAGGAATTCAATTCACCTCTCTAATCAGATTTTCCTGATTGTTCCTAGAGAATTTTAATTTTATATATATGTGTATATATAATAAGACTACATCACCTGCCATCTACTTGCTGCTTAAGAAGTTGTAAGATATATTGAGGCGATTCTTGTAAATCACTTTAATTCCTCAGAGATAAGTGACCAATAAAGACAAAGCTGAAACTAATTTTTATCCAGAGTGCACTAGCTTTTTGTCCATATAATCGAAGTAAGGGAGATATCAGTTACATACAAGTACTTACAGACTTTAAGATTTAGATGCAAACTTTCATAAAATGCAGTCCTGCATAGGTAAGACAAATTTACTCTGATTGTTATTATGTGTATCAGCATTTAACAAGAAGTTATAGGTCCAAGGAGACTTACTCTAATGATATAATACAATAAAATTTAATTAAAATTTTCATCTACATGAATTTTAAATTAAGGTGAAGTCTTCAAATTGCTGGCTAAGTCTTTGAAGAAGCATTTCTCAATATTATTGTTCTAGATTTAATGACATTTTCTCATTGTCAAGTGTTTAAAATTATTCTCTGTCCTATGACCTGATGATACCAATTTTAAAATTCTCCTTATATTTAATAGAACTAAAAAATACCTAACTCCCAAGTTTATTACAAACATTATATATCTTGCCTTCTTATCTGTAAGAAGTGCCAACAAAATGATGCTTTTCTGTTTGTTTCTGTTCTCTGGGTAAATTATATCAATATCCCATAAGATCTTGTACATAAACTATAAATCATATAAACATCTACAAGACAAAAAATAAAAAAAATTGTTGAAGGAGTCTATGCCATTTGTTCATTTCTAGTATCTAACACATTCTCTGGTAGTTTATATTATGGGCCAGAAAACAAAATACAGCACAAGTATAATTTAGGTTTTGGGGCCAGATTTATAGCACACCTGTAGGACATTTACCTTCATGCGGCCAATACAGGATGGACCTTCGCTGGATTCCTGGAATCCCATATGGTCTCCTGAGCCTACCAGGAGCAATTTCTGAGCACAGAAGTCAGAAGTAACACCTGAGCACCTCTAGGTGTGGCCCCAAAACAAAAAATAAAAAAATGTCAGGTATTGTAACATATATCTTTAACAAAGCAGAATTAAATCAGAAATTAGTAAGGACATATTCTTTGAACTATACAATTATGTGTACATCAAATAACACACTTCTAAGTAGCTAATTCATCAAGAAAAAGAAATTCAAATATTTATAAACTACTTGAAACTAAAGAAATATGACAACACAACAAATACGTGTTCCATCCACTTGAATTTAATGTCAAAATTAAATAAAATAGACACACAGATGTCCATAATAAAATTAGTCAATAATAACTATAATATTGATGCTATAATGGAAATAAACATTTCCACTATATTCACAATATAGATAAATTCTTGTAACAACATCTATACCATAAAGGTATTGTATTTGAAATTCCAACCAGTAATCATTTACACAAATACTATTTATTTCACTAACAAAGAATTGTTTCCTTTATCTTTATGATGATATAAACTTCGTTAAGATATAGATCATCTTATTTGATATTTTTACCCCATTCTATTGCTTTTATTTCCTTCAAACAAAACCACATAACTCGAACTGTCTAGCTCTGCCTCTCAAATAGAGGGGGAAACAAGGGAGGGTACCAGGACCAAACAGATATATGATCACTAGTAGTAAGCTAGACACTGAGGGGACCACTTACTCTAGCAGCCCGGGGGGTAAGGGTGGAGAATATGGATTGCAGGAAGGGAATGGGGGTGGAGGGAGGACAAATTTAGTGATGGGAATTCCCCTGATTAAATGATAATATGTTCTTAAATCACTACTATGAAAGATATGTAAGCTAATAGGGTCAAAATAAAAATAAAGAAAAAATAAAAAGATATATATCATCTTTAAATATTTAGAAATATTGATTTGTAGACATTAATCATTTAAGGTGAGATCTATATATATATAACTATATATATAAACTTCAGTTTCATTCAAATCTCAGTGATTGGAAATAAAAAAAGAAACAGGAATACTGTTACCTTGCTTGTCTGAAGAGAAAAGTAAAAAGACCAAGAAAAGAATCCCATCAATTGGATAAACAATTTTCTAAATTTTCAAAAACAGACACAAGTCATTACATATGAGTTAGGCAGTGATTTTAGAAGTGGTTTGCCCATCAGGTCTAATGAAAAACCATACAAATTAACAGAAAATGCAAAAGTAACATTTGAGTCCTTGCATTATAGGAGTAAATTGTACACGTAAGATGAAAAGAAAAAGCACATTATAAAATGGGAAGGTCTGTCCTGGGACCTAAATAAGTCACTGTCGGATGAAGAAATTCATTTAAACCTAATCAAAATGGGAACTATGTGTTAAGTAGAAAAGAAGGAAGGAAGAGAACTTGGAATTACCACAGAAAAAAGAAACTATCACTGCAGTAATGTGTGCATTTAACAGAATCTTGAAGCTTATAAATATCTAATATATAGAGACAAAGAATATATAAATATAAAGCAATTACATTGTAGTAGGGAAGAATATCTATGAAAAATAGTTCTATATGCATTAGTAGTGTGAATGCAACATGCCTAGAATGGAAAATCGTTTAAAAAGTCTTATATAAAAAAAAGTCTTTGCTATCATAATATCAAATTTTCTCATTTTACACCTGAGAAAACGAAGAAACAGAAAGTCTAAATTCTGTATTTTAAAATAAATTATTCCTCTCAGTCAAGGAAATATGAAATAATTGAACAAGTTCCACAATTATCCCAAGATTAATTTAAGTATTTAGTATAAACCAAACTAATATAACAACAAATTTAAAGGTAGCCCTAGTGTTTTCTGCTTCTATTTATTCAATAAGTAATTTGTAAACTTCATTAAAAGTTAACATATTTCACAGAAAAATTTCATTTTCTTGGAACAGAGAGATAGTACAATAGAAAGTCTCTTGCCTTGCATGTGACTGGCCTGGGTTGTATCCCAGGTACCACATATGCCCCCCCACACCTCTGCCAGGAGTGATGCTTGAACTCAGAGCCAAGAGTAAACCCTGAGCACTGCTTTGTGTGGCCCAAAACCAAAAGGAAAAAAAATAGAATGGGGGCTGGAGCAATAGCACAGTGGTAAGGCAAAACATAGGATGAACCCTGTTTCAAATCCTGGCATCCATATGATCCCCGAGTCTGCAGAAGCAATTTCTGAGTGCAGAGCCAGAAGTAACCCCCAAGTGTCAACAGGTGTGACCCCAAAACAAAAACAACCAAACAAATAAACAACAAAGAATAGCTTATTCAAATATATGTACCCTCATATAAACAAGCACTTGTTAAAAACAAGCACTTATTTTGAAAAAAAAAAAGCATGTTGTTTTCTTTCAATGAAAATATACATTAATAAGGTACTATAATTGTTCAACAAATCCTTAGAAATTTCCCTTTGGCAGAGTGGAGTTAAGAGCATGGCTTTAGAAGTGCCAGGTAAAGAGTCCACTGGTTTGCATCTCAGCTCATCTCTGTCCTGGAACCTAAAGAAGTCATGATAGATGAAGAAATTTATTTCAACCTAATCAGGAGGGACCTAATAGAATAAAAAAAAGAAAAGAAAAGAAAAAAGAAATAATCATTGCAGTAATATGTGCATTTCAAATATCTTCAAGTTTATAAATATCTATAGAGACAAAGAATATATAAATAGAAAATAATTCCCTTGTACTAGGGAAGAATACTTATGAATATTTATTTTTTTTAGTTTTTTGGACCACACCCAGTGATGTTCAGGGATTATTCCTGGCTATGTGCTCAGAAATCGCTCCTGGCTTGGGGAACTGTATGGGATGCTGGGGGATCGAACCTGTACCATCGCTTCAGGCCATTATGAAATATTTTTCTATTTCATAATATAAGAATCCACTTACAGAACTCCATAGCAAGTAACTTCTGCCATCTAAACTCATCAACACTTACCCAACCTGATTTCTAAGGAAGAGCATTATTTTACTAGTTTTGCACCAATCCTGTATATCTGGCCTCCTGTTAATTTTATACCTTTCCAGGTCTAGGTGCCTTATTCAAAGTTTGGAAGATAATATTTCTTAGTCATATCATCCACTCAGTAAGTGTTCTTGCTGTTCATGATCAGGCTGAAACATTTAGCCAACCAACAAGTTGCTTACCCATTTGTTTCTTGCAGAGCTACTGGCAATTAGATACATAAATTCTTGCCCTTGCACAAATATGTTCTAGTTTCAATCAGTGTTTTGAAGCATAGATAGATTTCCTGGAAGGATTCTGAAAAGATTAGTAAAACTTATGAAAAATAAAACAACAGAACCCCTCAACTGTGGGAAAACTGCTTTATCGTGCAATAACATTAATTCTTCAATGTAATTTTGCAATTGTCTACTCATTATGTTGGAAACACTATATTCTATTTTCTAGTTTTTATTCATTATATTCTATATTCTATTTCTAAAATTCTATTTCCTAGCACCACAAAGCAAGTATTTAAGAATAGAATGATTTCTTGAGTATTGTAATGTGAACCATTATGAATTTTGTGTGGAATAATGTCAGTGCTTAAGGTACTGAAAAAAAATCTATTTTGGATATATGTAAATGAGGTTAGTAAGGTCAGATCCCAGGATGTAGAAGTCACTGGTGAGGTCAGAGTCGCTGGATATAGATGTCATTGGAGAGGTCAGATCTTAGGCAAGTAAAGCACTCACGAAGAAGCATCCACCAGCCACTTTGGAATAGTAACTCAGTTTATAGCAGGTGGGAGAGGGATATTTATATTTGAGGAGAGTAAGTTGTGGACTCTGTGTCAGCCAATCCAGTATGATGTGAGAAGGGATTAAAACAGAGTGTGTGCTTCTCTGTTTAGGGGAGACGGGGTAAGGGGATTAAGGAAAGCAGGGTGTGAGCTCTGGATGTTAAAACAGGGTGTGTGATTAAGCATATGCAAGTATATATGCAAGTAAAACTCCCTATAACTTTTTTAATAGAAACATTACAGTCGGGTTACTCATTCTTAAGAACTCTGAGGAATCATCATGTGAGGTACCGGACTAATTATGACTTACAAGAACACCTGTGGATCATATTACTGAAGGAGATAAGAACTTAGAGAAAGCATATTAATTATACTCAAGTTGACATATTTCCTTTGATTTTTATCCTTTCAAACAGCAACTTCCAGAGCACTACTTTGTAAACCTTTTTTTTTTTAATCTTTCCTTAAAGCTACTTAATTTCTCCCAATATAGAAAGCTTTGGATGTCAGAAAAATGACCAAATATTGAGAGGATAAGAATAACTGAAAACCAAGAATGAGCACAGTAGAGTTAAATGCACAAACATATAAAAACAAAGAGGGATCAGTAAGATAGTACAGGGATAAGGTGCTTTACTTGCACATGAAGACCTGGATTTGATTACTAGCACCAAATATGATCCCCTACACATCATCAAAAGTAATTCTGAGTACAAAGCTAGGTGTAAGCCATGAGCATTGCCAGGTATGAGCCTCCCTCTATAGAAAAAAATACAGCAAAAATCAAAAACAAGAGGCCAAGATGTCTAAAGTTCTGATTCTACAGAACTAGGAATCATTTTAGTTGTTATAATTACTAACTATAAGTATATATTTTTGTTTTGTTTTTGTTTTTCAGGCCACACACATTTGATGCTCAGGGGTTACTCCTGGCTAAGTGATCAGAAATTTCCCCTGGCTTGGAGGGACCATATGGGACACTGGGGGAATGAATGGTGGTCCTTCCTTGGCTAACACTTGCAAGGCAGACACCTTACCTCTAGCGCCACCTCGCTGGCCCTACTATAAGTATATTTTTAATGAATGACAGCACTGATCCTGTCAATAAAAAAGTAATTTGATGGGCTGGAGTGGTGGTGCAGCGGTAGGGCATTTGCCTTGCATGTGACTGACCTACGTTCAATCCCCTGGTGTCCCATATGGTCCCTCAAGCCAGGAAGGATTTCTGAGCACATAGGCAGGAGTAATCCCTGAGCATCACTGGGTGTGGCCCCAAAACCAATAAATAAATAGTAATTTGACAAAATAACCTACCATTAGTTACAGAAAAGCTTAATTATAAAAAATAAGATCCAAGACATTTAAAAATTAATCATATGTTTTAGATATTAGTGAAAGGTTTATAAAAATAAGAATGCAATATTTAATAGTACACAAGACATAGTTTATAGGAGGTCAAATTTATACTTTGTTTCACAGCTATATAATATCTGAAAAATCACTCTACAGTTACATTAGCTGTAATATAAAAATAATATTATATGTTACCATTCTCAGTATAAAAGTAAGAATAAAATTAGCAACTGGCAATACTGTGAGAAATGTCATTTCCTATTTAACATCTTGATTATTAGTTTAAAATTGGTAACAAATTTTCTTTATATCAATAGAAAATCTTAGACATTCATGACCATGATAATATGCCCTTGTCTATATTCCAGCAAGAACTCTCTTTTTTTAGATTCCAACTGAAGTTGCTCTCAAGGGAAAGAAAGCTTCCTTATAAAAAATGGGATTTCCTCAGTTGAGTTATTCTCCAGAGATAAAAAGTTGTCTTTTTGCTATGGGCATATATTACAGTAAAGATGCATTTCTGAATATTTTATTCTGGGAACAAAAGACTGAAATCTGATATGTATGGACTAAAGCAAGAAGCCTAGTTTTTATGTGTATATTATAAAAGTTTATATGTTGAAGATTTTGAAAATAACAAAATTTTCACCCTGGATTCACAGGAAAAAACATGACTTTAGAGAGACATTATTAGCTAGGACTTTGCAAAGGATCAAAAAGACATATGACATTACTCACTACGTATTTGCACATAAATATCAATAACTCAACTCTGCTGATCTTTGCTTTCTCACCCACAAACAAAAGGTTTAACTCATGAATCTTCTCTACTAAAAAATGGGACTTTCTAGTCTTTTTTGTCTTTTTTTCTTTATTTAAACATCTTGATTACATATATGATTGTGATTAGGTTTCAGTCATGTAAAGAACACCCCCATTACCAGTGCAACATTCCCACCACCAATGTCCCAAATCTCCCTCCATCCCACTTCACCCCCACCTGTACTCTAGACAGGCTTTCCAGTTCCCTCATTCATTCACATGATTATGGTAGTTCTCAGTGTAGTTATTTCTAAACTGCACTCACCACTCTTTGTGGTGAGCTTCATGAAGTGAGCTGGAAGTTCCAGCCCTCCTCTCATTGTCTCTGAGGATTGTTGCAAAAATGACTTTTATTTTTCTTTTTTTTTTTTTTTTGGTTTTTGGGCCACACCCTGTGACGCTCAGGGGTTACTCCTGGCTATGCGCTCAGAAGTTGCTCCTGGCTTCTTGGGGGACCATATGGGACGCCGGGGGATCGAACCGCGGTCCGTCCTAGACTAGCACAGGCAAGGCAGGCACCTTACCTCCAGCGCCACCGCCCGGCCCCGACTTTTATTTTTCTTAAAACCCATAGATGAGTGAGACTAATCTGTGTGTCTCTCTCTCCCCCTCTGACTTATTTCACTCAGCATGATAGATTCCATGTACATCCATGTATAGGAAAATTTCATGACTTCATCTCTCCTGATGGCTGCATAATATTCCATTGTGTATCTGTACCACAGTTTCTTTAGCCAGTCATCGGTTGAAGGGCATATTGGTTTTTTCCAGAACCTGGCTATTGTGAATAGTGCTGCAATAAATATAGACATGAGGAAGGGGTTTTTGTATTGTATTCTTGTGTTCTTAGGGTATATCCCTAGGAGTGGAATAGCTGGGTCGAATGGGAGCTCAATTTCCAGATTTTGGAGAAATCTCCATATCGCTTTCCATAGAGGTTAGGCCAGATGGCATTTCCACCAGGCACATTCCCGCCAGCACTGATTGTTCTCATTCTTTTTGATGTGTGCCAATCTCTGTGGTGTGAGATGGTATCTCATCATTGTTTTGATTTGCATCTCCCTGATGATTAATGAAGAGGAGCATTTTTTTATGTGCCTCTTGGCCATTTGTATTTAGACTACATTATTTACACATTGGCTAACAAAGATATGGGGATATCTAGAATACAACAGATGTATAGCTACCAATTGATTTTAGAATATTGTTCATATAATAAAAATAGAAGATCTCCAAAATTATTTTGGAGAAAGTATATTATTAATATGGTAATAAATATTTAAGCTTATCTCAAAATTGACTTTAGTAATGAGAACAATGGGGTGGGGAAGATAATCTGAAAAGACAAAGAAAATTTTTAAAATTTGGCAGTAGATATGATGGTAGGATTTTTAAAAGCTGGAAAGTGGGACACTTTACAATGCAATAATAAACCAGAGTGGCTTGAAAGATAAGCCAGAAGTCGAGATAAAAGAGGAAACTTGACTGCCATTTTTTTAGTACTGTGGAATTGTCTGAGTACTAGGGAAAACCAGTCACTTTTTATTTTATCACTTTCAGCTTATGGGTCACACCAAGCATTGTTCAGGGTTTACTCCTGATTTTGTTCCTAGAGAAATTACCTAGCAGGGCTTGGAGGACTATATGAGCCCAAGTTGACCACATGCAAGGAAAATACTCTACCAGTGTCCAAAAGGAGGATATAATATGGAAAAACTAAAAAGAAACATTTGTTGAAGGCCTATTATGAAGCAATTTGACTCATTGATTTTCGACTTAATGTTTGACTTCTTTGCTGCACTACACTGGACTCCTGATGAAACACTGAACTGCAGAAGAGGGGAGACAAGGAAGCCAGCATGCTACAATAAATATATCGCCAAGCAGACCACGCATTCTTTTTTAAATAAAAATATTTTTAAAGTTGTCACATCCCACTCAGGAGGGGCACACACCAGAAGGTGTAGTGCTCTCCTGAAAAAGAATTATTTGCCAAAAAGACCCGCTTAGAGCAGTCAAAATCAGTTGACCCTTTGCGTGGATTGTTTGGCAATAATTCTAATATGTGGCTGTAACTATCTCTCTCTTTATTTTTAATCAATATTATAAATCAGGCCTTAGTAATTCTTTCTAACAAAGAAGGACAGTACAAATCCCGCCAAAAGTCTCCCACTAAAAAGCTCCCTGTAATTTTTGCTACTTTGGCGCCAAAATCAGGTTTTTCAAAAAACTTAGCTCATAGTAAAACAATTTTCAGTTTTCCCCAAAAAACTCTAAAACATTTTTCTCTCTTCCATTTCCCTGAAAATTACCTGTTTCCCCCTGCTTACCCAAAACAAAACTTCTTTTCAACTTCAGTATCGGTTCTTTAATGTGCAAATTTTATCCATGGACTTTCATTCTGTTTCCCATTTTCTTTGATGTCAAAAATTTGCACCCTGCATTCCAAACTTCAAACCTTAAAAGCACCCAGCTCAAAAAATAAATTTGTCTTCGTCTTTCTAGACGCAAGTCCCCACGCTTTTGTGTGTGGTCATTCATTTTTTACAATATTGTTCTGTCTTTTCGCCATTTCGTGTACCCACTCTCTCCCTGTGAAGGATTCTCGAACTCCACGAAGAATCTGTTTGGAGGCACTGGCGTCTTGCAACAGAATTGCTCACAACATAAAGTTGATTGAGTTTCAGTGGCATACATACTGTTAATAATGGTTTCTTGTGCACATAATTTCAACAGCAGAACCATCAACTGTGTCAGGCCTCTTGTTGTCTTCAAGAATGTTGGCAATAAGGTGTTCACGTTTCAGGTAAGGGGTAAGATTAATTCCCACAGAACTTGGTCATCCAAGAAGAAACAAAAAACAGATCGGTATATTTAAGCACACAGGGACACTTTTTTCCCAAAACAAACCGGAAGTTTGACTGAGTGTTTAGATGTAAAATGAGAAACAAGGAACAGAAAAGCTATCACTTCCCTCTATAAGATACTAGTGATTCCTACATTCCCAATCTCTCTCCCACCCCAAGCCCTTTCTATATCCCTTTCTACTATAACCCGTTCTAGATATCCTGATGAATGGACAAAGGTAAGATCTCACTATAAAAAGCTCTGTGCTTAATTCCTATCCCAATAACTTATTCTTTTCATAGTGAATCTCCTTGATACATTAAATACACTTGAAAAGGGAAATCAGCCCCCCCCCCCACCAACCTTGGCGGGTGTCCTGCCCCTTAAGGAAGTCGTCACTACCTTGGCTCCACCCTTAAGGAAGTCGTCACTGCCTCGGCCCCACCTCTACCCCTACCTCACGAATCATTGGTGTTATCGTAGCGGAAGTCCAGCCCTCAAGGACTCTTCTTCCCCTCCCACTTCCCATCCTATATAAGGGGGTAACGAGGGACCCACGAGGTCTTTGGTTCTGGTGGGAATTCATAGACCCTGACCATTCATAATGGTCAGTATTTAAAGCACTTTTTAAAGCATCTGCTGGAACTCATAAGCCTCTTCATTTCTTTGCGCCGGGCAGCTAAAATTAGGACTTCCGGACCTTTCATTTTGGCGAGCCAGCCAGGAGTCCTCACTCATTCTGCCCGGCACAAAGCTATGAAAAGGTGTCTGGTGAGTTCTGATGTGTGTATGTGTGTGTGTGAGCACGCTTTGCTTCGTGTCTGTCTTAGTCTGAGATTATGTTGTATTCTGTGTCCAGTGGGAAGCTAGCTTTGTGGTGGCTTGGCTAATGTTATGAGCTTTTTGCTCGATGTGGAAACCGAGTGAGTGATAGCAGACTTTGTATAATAGGAGGGTTCGAGTCCCTCGCGTGACTTAGGGATCTTCCACCTGATGTGTTTCCGGGATTGGAGTCCCCACCTGACGCGTATTTCCAGGTGACAGTGAGTTGACGAACTCTGGCTGCTTAGGTCACAACCCTGGTGGTACCCCAGGGGTTCAGTAAAAGCAGCGGAAAGACGTTTCCGGGCTGCTGGAGAGGTTGTCTGCCTGTGATTTGTGGAGCTCAAGAACTTGGTCATTGGCATAGTTGTCTGTCTAGAATTTATTGTGGGCTGCAGAGATTACTTAAACGCATTTTGCTTGGTTATTTGTGGCGCCAATGTCTGTCTGTCTGTCTGTTTGTTTCTTGTCTGTGTGTTCTATGTTTTTTTTGGTCTGACCACGGGACGCCCAACCCCCTCTCAAGGGCCGACCCCTGGGAAAAGGGGCCGACCGCCGGTGAGCCCGCGTCTCCCTCGCCCGTCAGTCGTCCCAGCAGCAGAACGGGCGATCCCCGCCGCCCGCGGCGCGACAACAGGGCGCCCGAAACCCGTTCCCCCCCAACCAGGAAGCGGGCGCGTGCAAGGTCCACGCTAGGGACTTGGCGGGGGGTGTTGGAAATTGCAAATCCCAGATTTCTCAAATGGCCATCGGGAATAAATTTTCCTGGAGAATTTCTGAACTTTGCAATTCCCCAACTATCCTGCCATGCGTTCAGGCCAAAAAAATAAGCAATTAATAAATATCAAGGGAAATGGGTTACTTGTAAAAGATGGAAAGTGTTATCTAAAGCAAATGGATAAATTCAAATTGTAACGATATGCACACAATTAATATGCTGGGAGAAGGAATACAAACATTTTAGCATGTTTTTATATCTATTTCCCACATAAGTTAAAAATTCCCTTAAATTCAATGATACTCATTTAGAAATACTGAGGTAAACATGAGAAAAAATTAGAAAGCTTAAAAGTGACTACCTTGAGAGAATAAAAGGCGAGACCAAGGGAAAACCCCTTTTAATAAATCATTCAGAATTATTAAATTACTTTTTTGAAAAACGGGAAGTGACAGGCTGGGATAGTGGATGCAAATGGAACCGGGAATTGGACTCAGGATCTTGCATATACCTTGAGTTATCTTTCTTACACTGGAACTGACTTTTAAAATTTTATAAATGTACTTCTGTATAGATCTGAAGATCCAAATTCAACATCTAGAAACATATGGGAAAATTCATACTCATTTTAGAAAAACCATAATATCATATAAAATACAGGAAGTAACTCATAATGTCAATACCCAGTCAAGGACAATTATTTTTAGCATTCTGTTATAGGTCTGGTCAGTTTTTTCAATTTGGCTACTTTTATCTGCTATAATTTTAATTATTCCACATACTCAATATCTTTATCTAATTACATCTAATCTGAATATGCTGACATTACCTTCATTACTGATATAAATAAGCACTTAGATTTCATGTGGTGATCACTTTTATGAACCTAAATCTCCATTCTCCATAGTTATTAATATGCAGCTACCCACTGACTATTATCTATAAATCTATCCCATTGCAGGGGCTTTCACACCTGAAATATTTCCAGCAAAACCCTGCCCCAATAAGACAATTTAAAAAAAATGTAGGTTTCATTTTAATGAGATGTTACCTATGTAAATGATTTTCCAGTTCTTTGGTTTTAGGAGTTTCTATTTCCCACTGGGCAACTTTTCACTTTCTCGAACAACTTCAAGCTGTCCCCAATGAGCACTAAAACAAATAAGTCATTCATTTTTCTTGCTGCATTTGCCTCTTCTGTCATTGAATTCATTTCCATTTCTCTCAGGGGGCTTATAATCTTCCTTCCTGTCTTCTCAATTCACATATATTTATGAAACTGTCCATTTATCTTCACCAAACACGCATTCCTCTTGAAGGTCTTCTGATGATTTATCTGACTGTATATGCCTTTGTCCTACATTTACAATATTGATTTAAAATTCTTATCCAACATATTTTTATTTTATATTTTCTTTATGTTTTTCCTAGCCATAAACCTTGTTCATTTTCCTTGTCAACAAATATTTATTAATGACACTCACTTTCTTTAATGTTCAGTGAGTGAATAGCAACTGTCACTTGAGTTCTCAGTCTATTGCCAAGCATCATTATATGTGTTGAATATAGCACCTCATTCGTACCCTTCACAACACAACACTGTAAACTCACAGCTAGGATATTCCATTTTTACACTAAAAGAATCAACATCCAGTTGTGATGTGAAACACTTGGACATTGTTATTTGAAATAATGGGGATGTTTCTTATTCTACTCCTTGAAAAAATAAAAATAAATGAGTTAGGCTTCGGTTTCTGTTGATTGCTTGCTTAGCTTTAAATCACTCAATTAAAATTAAAGACAATTTGACATTTTTCTTCTCATCATGTCCCTTCGTGATGTTTTCATCTGATTTTTTCCATTGGTCTCTTTTTACAACACTGAAGAGTAAAAACATTAATGACTTGCCTTCTGAATCCCCAGCATTTCAAACCTGCCTCCTGGTAGAAAAAGTGAACATTAGGAAAACTGTTAACAGTAAGCAAATACATTCTTCTTTCAGGGATAGGAATTATAGGAAAAGCAAGATCTAATTAAACTCTATTGCTATTATACAGAGTGATTCCTTTATTTATGTATAACAATGATTGGTATAAATAAGGGCATACATTTAATACTTCAATTTATGTCTCCATTGATTCATTTCAGAATTTTAAAATCCAGAGAATCAGAGAGATTGTATAGCAGGCAAGGTGCTTGCCTTTCATAAAAGTGACCCAGTTGGGATCCCCAAAAACCCACATGGACCTCTAAGCCTGGCCAGGAGTAAGCCCAGAGTACAGAGCCAGGAGTAAGCTAAGTATGGTTCAAAAATAATAATAATAATGTCATTAAAATATAAAGATAGGTATATGCATATCTATCATTCTGTATAGATTTCAATGACAAATCTTCATGATGTTTAATCTAATATCTCTGATATAAGTGGCTTATAGAATCGCAAGTGTCTTCACAATATCACTTTATTTTTAGTTTCACCCACCCCACACTATACCATTTTAATCTTAGAATAGCACTGATTCTTCACTTATTTCTATCAACACAGAAAAAGTTTGCCATCTTTGATAAAAATTACTATTGAACAATTACAACAGAGCACTGTACAAATTAGAGTATCCATAGGCATCCTCAGAAATCAGACTCTAGTCACTTGAGAAGGTTCCTCTCTACTTGGATTTTGAAAGCACTGTCTTCTCCTGCAGTCTTTATTCTGCCTCTTTGTGAAAGGGACAAGTTTATGTCCAGCAATGACAAATTCATTAAAAAAGAAAAAAACTAAGACCAAACTGTTGTATGAACATTGAGTAGAAATAAAAAATGATCAGACTTAAACACCAAATCCAAAGCCAACTACAACAGAATACCAATCTACAACAAGCCAGACACAGAAGGGACCACTTATACTAGCAGCCTGGGGAACAAAGGAGGGACAATATGGGATGCATGCTGGGAACAGGGGTGAAGGGAGGTCAACATTCATGGTGGGAATGCCCCTGATTCAATGTCACTATTACCTAAAATACTACTGTGAATGATTTGTAATCCACTTTGGTCAAATTAAAAATAATTAATAAAAAAGAAGAAAAAATTAGTTGATACAACTGAAAAAAAAAAACTAATGAAGGAATGAAACTGAAAGATGGGGAGATAAAGAGGCAAGAAGAATTGAATGGACACTCATGGGGAAGGATCCCAGAGATACTGATGGTAAAGAGGTGTCATGGAACAATATATCTGAACCATAGACAACAAAACTGAGAGAAAGCACTAGAATTCAAACAATAACCAAACTTAAAACTGGACCTGTCAATGAGGCAGGCTGGGATATAGGAGAAAAAGGTAGAGAGAATTTGACACTAGTGATGGAATTGGTGTTCAAAATTATATGCCTGAATCTCATCTATGAATAACTACAAATCATGATGTCTAAGCAAAATTAATGATAGTTAAAATTAAAAAGCTATTTGTCAGAATTAGGTTTTAATAACAACCAAACAGAAGCCCCACTACAGGGCCTTGATTTGACTTTGCATAAGAGACTTTGAAGTCCGATCAGTGAAACATGTACACACACACACAAAACACACACACACACACACACACACACACACACATGCACTCACACTTCCCTATCTTGTGGTTCCCGAAGCACAACTATACTTAAACATAGTTTCCAATCTTACTCCATCCTACAGCATCATGATTACTGACCTATGGACAGCAATGTATACTGAGTAGACTGAATTCTAACAATCTCAAACTAATATTATGCCTTCATATATCTTTTTAGAACACCATTTTCTAGCTCTTGCCACTTAATTTTTAAGCTAGAACTACCTATAGAAAAATACAATCTAAAGGAAATATTGAAGAGCGTCTTCTCCCTCATAAGCAACAACCAATCTCACAGAGACAGAATCTATCTTAATAGACAGGATCTTATAACCTCTTTTTTTGCTTAATAGTTATTTTAAAATTTTCTCAAAATACAATATGAGGGTAGTTGACATTGATGAATGTTTTCTTGTATGTGGTTAATAGCAACAGTTAAGCTGAACATTCAATGGAGGATAGTTTAAATCCATAACTCAGAGATTAATATGTTTATCACTTTAAATGTGATATTTTTCTACTTATTACCAGTTCTATGGAAATGTATATAAAAGTTTTAATATTCATCCAGAGACATCAATATAAAAAGTAATTAAATGCAACATTATAAAGTAACAAGTTTCTGATTTTCTATCAAATTTGTATGATGTAATGAGTTAATAAGAACAGTCTACTAAATTTCTCTGTAGCTCAACTTAATATTTCAGATTCCAAATGTTCTAAGAATTTGGAAAGTACACTTATAGGTTAGTCTCAACCAATTATATTCCTAACAATAGGAATTAACTTTGTGCCTGCAATAAAGGCAGGCTGGAGTGGAGGGCAGGAAACAGGGGACATTGATAAAAGAAAAATTACGAGTGGTAGAATTGATGTTTGAACATTTAATGCCTAAGACAACTGTATTATGAACAAGTTGATAAATCATGATGTTACAATAAAATAAATAAATAAATTATTATCAAAACAGAGCAATTATTATAAACTGGTTTAGCTCAGGAGAATATAAGAGGAGGGGCATTTAATAGGAATCCTTATATTTTTATTTATTCCACCATCCATCCATTTATGTTCTAATCATTGCCCAATGGTAACTGTGTTTCAGACACTGTGCTTTACTAGTAATGAGAGCCATAACACAGAAATAAGTGCATAGCTTTTGTTCTCAATAACAAAATTATCTATAGAGAAAGTCATATAAGCAATAGATTTAACATATTGTGGTTACAGTAAAAAAATCAAGATGTTTACATCAACAATATTGGAACAGTACCTCTAGAACCTAAAAAAGACTCTATCCTAGGCCTTGTCCTAGGACCTGCGCAAATAACAAGATTGCTTGCTACAGTGGCCTTATTTATTTTCTCATCCACAACTGAGAGGAAAGGTTCCTGACACCACAAAAAAACAAACAAACAAACAAACAAACAAAAAACCCTGGGATATGGCAATGAGAAGGTATGGAGCCAGTGGTTGTTCCCATGACAATATGCTTCAAGAGTGGAGAAACCCTGAATCTCTTAGGCCACAGGAATTTCCTTCCTTCCCCAATACTTACTGTGCCTATACAAAAAAAAAAAAAAAAAAAAAAAAAAAAGATAGGGTAACACCAAACCCTGCCACTGCAGCACTTGTTCTTGTTTTATTTTTTTTGTTGTTTTTATATTATTTTCCTTCTCTTTTTTCTTACACGTTGTTCTTTCTTTTTCACTTTTGTGGATATTATTCGGTGATTTTTTTTCTTTTTTAGTAGTTGATACCAAATTTTTTTCTTCTCTTTATTTAACCTTTTTTATCTCCAACAAAATAGCATAACTTGAATCATTCAGCCTCATAAGTTGAGGGGGGAAAAATGACACCAGGACCAGTCATATGAACATGTAGTATAAATAAAAAATGACCAGACTGGAACACCAAACAGAATAGATACCCAACCTATTGGTGGAGACCAGTTGCACTAGGATTCTGGGGGTATGTGGGAGACATGCTGGGAACAGGAGTGGAGGGAGGACGACATTGGTGATAGGAATGCCCTTCATTCATTGTCACTATGTACTGTAAATAATTCTATGTAATGAACTTCAGTCACAATAAAAAATAATAAAATAAAATAAAATGTGTTTCTCAACAAAAAAAATCGAGATGCTAGAGAAACACAATTTAACTGTAAGAGAAGTTTCAACTGATTTTAAGTAAGCTGGCTACATTTATGCAAAAAAATACAGACTCTCAACTTAAATCTGAATTTCAGATGAACAAATATTTTATTTTACCTAAGTATGTTTCAAAAAATACTTAGGACATATTAATATTACAAATTGTTAAGAGGAAATTAAAATTTAAATTGGGTTAGTATATTTTTATAATAAATATAAGCCTGAGGGCTGAATTGATTTTTCCCCTATAACCAGTGTTTATGCAGAAAACAGAAGGACACTTAGAAATGGAAGAAATAACATCTAGAAGTCACTGAATACATGGTGAGGCATGATAAAAAAAGTAAATTAAAACATTATATAAACAGTATTAAGGAAATTGATTTCTATTTTTTGAACTCCAGCAACTAATGGCTACTAAATGGATTTTATTGGGAATGAGGATTATCAATTTACATTTTCCAAGTATCAATTGTGTTTCAGTGTGTAAAAGACATTCAAGGGAGCAGAGAAGAAGAATCAATCTAAGAGGGAGTAAAGAAAATTCTTGTCAGAAAGAAAATTCTGAACAAAGCTTTAAAAAAGAAGTGAAAATCATGGAGCTTTCAGAGACTAGTGATCAACCTGGATTGCAATGGACAGAGAAGGAGAAAATTGAACTAGAAGGGGAAGTTGAAACCAATTTTTTTCAGGGGGCTTATATACCAGAGTCTTAGACATAATCCCTAGAAAGTGTTTAGAAGATTCGAAACGGATTATCAATATTAACCTATTTCTCACTTGGAGAAAATGAACAGGTTAGCCTGACTGCTCAGAAACATCAGGTGCAATAGTGATGATTCTCTGGTAAAGTTGAGCAAAACTACGTAAGTCGAGATACCTTCATTCTAACTACATACTTAAAATTATTTTAAATGAATTAAAGCTGATATGCTGCCTGAGAAACTTTAGTCTTTTTGTTTGTCTGTTTTGTTTTGGTGCCACACCCAGCACATCTCAAGGATTCCTTCTAGCTCTGTGGTCAGAAATAACTCCTGGCAGGCTTGGGGACCATCTGGGATGCCAGGGATCGAATCTGGTTTTGTCCAGGGTCAACAGCATGCAAGGCAAATGCTCTACTGCTGTGCTATCACTCTATCTCCAGAAACTTCAGTCTTAAGCAATACTAAAATTAACAATTTAAGTATAATTAAATACTAGAATAAATGTGGGGAAAGAGTTGTAATAAAACTTGTGAATATTTGCTTCAACTTCTCATTTCCAGGTCCATATTTTCCTTACCCTTCTGACTAACAGTTATAGGGAACTTATTATGACTTTTCTAGGGGGGAATGCCTACAGAACCACAGGAAGTAACTGATTTTTTTTAATTGCATCTTAATAAAAATGTGGAGATACAAAGAAGTCTTTGAGTGTGTCTACAGGCACATCACTAATAGGTGGCAATCTAACTCCCAAGATTAAAGTTTTCTAACACTTTGAAATGTTCACAAGATCTGAGAGTCTTAATGTTTCACATCAGTTAACTCGAATAATGAATAAAAAACCATTGAAAGAATAAATAAAAAAATATAAGATGGCTGCTCGAGGAAAGCAAATAAATTGGGGCACATAAATCTCACCAGTTAGCTGCATTACTAGTGCTGATTGGTGATCAAGCACAAATCTTAGGCTGGGGACAAAGTGATAAGACAGTGATAGGGCATTTGCCTTGCACACAGCAGACCAGAGACTGAACTGGGTTCGATCCCAGAATCCAGTATGGTCTCTCAAGCCTGGCAGGAATAATTTCTGAGTACAGAGCCAGGAGAAACTTCTGAGTGCTGCCAGGTGTAGCCCCCCAAAAAAACAAACAAACAAACAAAATTTTTAGACCTTTCATAGCCAGGCTGCAGTTTAACTAAGATGTTGACATAGCAGTATCTGTTTCATCTGTTTTGTGTGTTATCTATTATAGATAGATGTTATCAACATTTCAAAAGAAAGAAGACAGCATCTGGTGTCTGTGAATTTGACCCCAAGAGTAAATCTGCAATTAGAGAAGCAGACCTATATCTTCACAAGAATGATTGACAGATTAGAACTCTAGCCCACGGGGTCACTGCTGCTACATTTGCCAACCTGACAACCAACACAGAAACACCCTACTTTAATTGGCAGATGTAATGTAAACATATATTTATAAGTAATTAAAGAGAAGTCATAATCTACAAGATGGTTTAAATGTGTTACTTCAGGCCCTGTCTATCACAGATCTGTATCTGGGAAACACCATGGATAACCCCCCCCTCCCCCTGTTAGCAAACAGATCTCCTGGTCTTCAGCTTGCTGATATACAGATGACCAGAACTATATGCATGGACCTATTATTACCCTTATTACCCCCAGTTGATATGTAAGAAGTTGAGGCTGCTGCAACTGGGACCTGATCTAATACCTTTCTCAAATCCACATACCCCAAACTGTAGAAAATGAATATAAAGTTATTTGGGGAAAAATGTCTAGGAAACTTCCCTTCAAAGACAGATATAATACATAAACAAACTGATTCTTTTGACATAAATTCTCTCTTCACCTTCTGCTTCTGTGTGTTAGTATTTCTGCCCTCTTTTTTTCTATGGTCAGGTAAAGGTCACAGAACCCTTATAGCAAAGAACAACACAAAGAGAAAAAGGCAATTTTAGTGTTCCTATTTACATAATGCAATTGTGATAATAGCAGTCCCCTATTTTAAGTCTTTGAAGAGCTCACTCTGGTGTCTGTATGAAGTCTCATTTCTCAGACCGGCTTACCAGTTTTACTTCATTAGCTAATTTTCTGGCCTCAATTTTGCCTCCTTACCCTGCCACCAAGTAAAAGAGAACTGATTTTTTTTTAGCTTCCAAATCTGCTCCTGCTCTTTTTCTCAACCCTCCATCATGCTTTTTGCCTCTTGCTAGGGCATCGCCTCCACTTCATTCTATAACTTCCACTTCTCCTTTGAGCCACAGCTTATATATTCTTTCCACTGGAAAATTGTCGTTGAACCTCTAGTCAACCCTTTACACTAATTTATATTTTTTGTCTATCTACAATAGATCTCCAAGAACACTCAATGCCAATTTTCTTAATGAGAAAAATAATAACCTCATGTTCTCTGTGAAACTATCTTTTGGGAATCAAATCCAGCAGTGATCAGGGGTTATTCCTGACTCTGCTTAAGTGTCACTCCTGGAGATGGCTCAGGGGACCACAGAGTGCTGAGAAACTAAACTAGTTTAGCTAAAACATACATTCCTGCCTTTTGAGCTTCAGCTCTAATTCATCTTTTAAGGTCCCACTTTCTGAGAAACTATTAATGACATTGAAAACTTACTGTCTTGATAACAACATAATGTAACACCCTTCAACAGCTGCTATTTATTGTGCATTTAATTGTTTGTCGTCTCAAGTAACAGATATATAGCAAAGGGCAGGCTTTTTATGTATCCAATCTCAGGGTTGTATACTCAGAGCCAAGCACTGATTAATAATGCATAGACACACAATCAATGTGCACTAAGCTAATCAATTAGCCAGAATGTTTATTCTTGGCACTCATCACCCCCCCAAAAAAATCATTTGAAATTTAGTCAAAAGAAGGCGATAAGATTATGTATTTTAAGTAATCTGGGATTTGAGTAAATTTTAAAGGAACACAAAATTAGCTAGAGCTTTCTGATAGTTCTATTCGAAATATGACAGTGTTAAAATAAATGAGAGAAACTCAAAGACAACTTTAAATATCCTTTGGGACTCAAAGACAAAATAGAACAAAACTTTCTTTAGGGGATTTTGAGACTACAACGGTTGATAGATTTTTGATATGAGAACAGAGGTTTCAGAAAACAAAACCAAAAAAAAATTTCAGCTCCCACCTCGCCCTCCAACCCCTCCCTATAAATCTATCTTCAAGCAAATAAAATCTTCCAGGATTGTTTCAGAGCCGCACCTTGCCGTTAGGTAAGAGTCTGTAGCCTCCGCTTTAGGAAGCATTAGGCTAGAGTATTAAAATTGTTTTTGCAACAAGATCTTGAACCAAACAGATCAAAATGTAATAATATCTTCACACTTCTGTTCTTTCAGAGCCTTAAAACCTCAATATCAGAAATGACTTTGCATGAACAGGGAATTAAATAAGGTGGCTATTTCTAGTTGAGATGAAAATAATAGAAAACAGAGATCAACTCCTAAGACGATGCCATGAAAATAGATACTGAGATGGTACCGCCCTGCAAAATCTGCCTTCATGAAAATCTTACAAAATTACAATATTTTAAAGGTTCTATTTATTCAGAATAAAATATTTGTGAAGTCAAAACAATTTCAACCAATTTTTTCTCCTTGATTTGATGTGTCATTGTACTATGAGATCAAATTAGATTAGTTAGACTTTACTAGGTCTTCCCAAAACCATGTTGCTCATTGCCTTCTATTTGTAAGAGTTTAATGTAGTAGTTAATGATTTGTTTCAATTTCTCTCAGAGGAAGGAAGTTAGGTTCATTTTTGTAGTTCTTAGGGCAATAGTGCTTGAAAGGCAGATGCTATTGTGACTCAGTTTGAAAGGAACACAAGGTCACAAGACACCTGCTCTTTCTCTCAGGCTAATGTGCCCCTTTTCTCTGATCTCATCTGGGTTGTTTATTTTTTTCTATCTATATTGTTACTTCTAATAATCATCAATAACTGAACTTGTTTCTATAAAGAGAAAATATGAAATAATTGAATCTGCATCACCTTTGTCTTATTTACTTTTACTTCAGATGCTTTGATTTTCTATTCTTAGCTAGTGAAAGCATAGATATTCCATAATACTGTTTTATTGATAATACATTTAAATATATGCATATGAATTTATTTTTCTTGCTATTACTAGATGTGAGCTGTCTAGAATCAAAGGAAACTTATTTCTCAAACAAAAAATAGTAAATAAATTTTAAAAAAATGAATACCAACTGTTAGCTAAAAATGCCATATTTTTTTTTATAAAAATGAACAACTTCTGGGCTAGAGTGATAGTGGCATGGTAGGACATTTGCCTTCCATGCAGCTAATCCAGGATGGACCTTAGTTTGATCCCAGCATCCCATATGGTCCTCTAAGCTGGGAGCGATTTCTGAGAGCATAGCCAGGAATAATCCTGAGCATCACCAGGTGTGGTTCAAAACCAATAAATAAATTAAATAAATTAAATAAAGATGGTCAACTTCCAAATTTTTCTTCATTATTATATAATGGATTTAGGATCAAAGCAATAGTATAGCTGTTAGGGTGCTTGTCTTGCATATGGCCATCTAGGGTTTGATCCCAGGCATCCCCTAGAGTTTTATAAGCCCACTAGGAGTGATACCTGTGCACAGACTCAAGAATAAGTCTTGAGCACTACTGAGTGTGACCCCAAAACCAATACATAAATAAATAAATAAATAAATAAATAAATAAATAAATAAATAAATAAATAACTGCTAGACTTAATTGCAAATACTTGACTTAGGATATAATTCTTGATTCAGGGGTCAGAGCAATGGCAGAATTTGCCTTGCATGTGACTAACACAGGACAAACCCAGGTTTGACTCCTGGCATACCATATGGTCCCCCAAGTCTGCCAGGAGTGATTACTAAGTGCAGAGCCAGGAGTAACCACTGAGTGCCACCATATATGGCCAAAATACATATATATATATATATATACATATATATATGTAATTCAACTTTTTATTTTATATATCTAGTAATATAAACAAAATTATAATACAAATACATAAAGGGACATTGAAGATAAACTTTTATCTTGTAAACTGGGATAGCATCACAGACCAACAGAGAGAGCCAATATAAAGTCTGGAACCAAGATGGTGATTTAAGATGGTAAGAGAAGAGCTTCCTTGCTTCTTTCCCAAGATGATCAATTACTTAATAAAAGGAACCTGAACACCGAGAGAGTCGTGGCTCAACGTAAGTGTAAGGCATCCTCTGAAGACAGAGAAAAATAGGTTGCAATAAAGAGGATAGAGCGTTCATGGTTCATTACACAAAAGGTGAGTAGGGATTTGCATGTGCAAACCTTTGTGGCCTACCTGAAACAGACAGCTACTCAGATAGAGGAAGGTTAGTGCCAAAGTAGTGTGGAGGTACATGTGTTTGTCCAGGTAAAGCCCACATGGCCACCTCAAAAACCAGACCTAGGCAAAGATGACTACAGTGTATTTTTGTTCTGTTTTGTTTGGTTGGATGGTTGTTTGGGGAACACACCCGGTGGTGCTCAGAGGATGCTCCAGTTTCTGTATTCAGAAATCATTCCTGGAAAGTTCAGGGGAACATATGGGATGCCAGGGATTGAACTCAATTAATCACGGGTTGGCCACCTTTAGTGCAAAGACACTACCCACTGTGTTATTGCTCAGGCCCAACTACAGCGCTGAAATACAGTCAGTCTCACTCTAGCAGCTAAAGCCCCAAGTTCTCCTGTGCCAAAGTGACAGACTTCAGCCTCAGTTCTGGATTGTGGGAAAGAAGAAATTGTGCCACAAATATAAAATACTTGTGGATAGTCCGGGACAGTTTATGACCCACACCTTGCTGACAAAGAACTTGCAGATGCAAAACCAATTGTAGATAAAGGCCAATCAAACCCATTCGAACTAAATCAATCATATCAGATTTAACACCACTTTTTGAAAAAATCAAAGCCATGCAACTCACTGACCAAGACTGACTGAAAAAGTAAACGAAGAGGAATTTTAGTAGGAAAATATAATTACAAAGTAAAATAATATAATAATTATAGCACTAACAACTTGGGGCAGCCTGAGAATTCAAGAGACAGTGACATCATTTTTACTTTAATTTAATGGTTGTCTTAATGCTCTTCTTTATCTGATTTTATAACTATTTAACAAATCATTTTAGTAGATGACACTTAATGAAAGTGATTCACTAAGGGAGTCATCTTTTTTTATTGTCTTTGGGCCACAATTGGGGTATCCAGGGCTTAATTCTTGCTCTGTGCTCACCTCATGGCAATGTTTAGGGTTGGTTAAATGGGATTTCAGGGGTCAAATCTGAGTCACACATGTGCAATGCAGACGAAATTGTTTTAAATACTTCAACTCTAATTATACTAATATTTATAAAGTTAGGGTAATAATACAATTATTATTCAGCAAAACTTATAGTATATATTGAGTGCATTATCTACACAGTCTGATTTAATATCCTCCACAGCCTTTTGAATTAGGTAAATTTTAATTTAGGCACCATAACTCATCTAATAATAAAATTTTCAGATAATATTTCAACTTCCAACCCACCATCTGTGTTAGCTTCCCTCCTCCAATGTTGAATTAGATGTTTTGAAAACAGGATCTACTTTCAAAGAAATTAAAGTTTATAGAATGTAAGATATTTGAGCAATTTACCAGACTGCTGGAAAATTCCTAAATCAGAATACAAATCTAGGTGTACTAATTTCAAAGCATATGTTTTTAAAATATAACACATGCTCTATTTATGAATGCTTGACCTTTTCCAGTAGTTTATTAAAATTGCTGCTTACAGGGGGCAGAGAGATAACATAAAGGCAGGGCGTTTGCCTTGCATGTAGAAGGATGGTGGTTCAAATCCTGGTGTCCTATCTGGTCCCCCTAGCCTGCCAGGAACGATTTCTGAGCATAGAGCCAGGAGTAACCCCTGAGCATTTCTGGTGTGACTCACCCCCCCCCCAATTGCTGCTAACAGTTTCTATAGCAGAGATAGACAAACCTTTGATTCTTAATTGTCTAAAATAACCAGCTTAAGAATTAGGACATATTAAAAAGAATGAAGTTGTTGGGGCCAATAGATTGTAGTCAGAGACAAAAAATGAAAGAAAATTTAAGGAAGAGTATACTGGGGTCAAGAAATGCCAAAATTACTCCTTTTTTCTTTCTCAATTTATCTTTATATCTCTCAGCTCCTCACAAACATTCAAACACACATACCCACACATGCTTTTACTTTTTTTCCTATATAGTTACTTCAGAACATAAACTTTTTTTAAATCACTCATTATAATATTTAGGTTTATACTCATTTAAAAAATGACTGAATACTTACACACCCTATTAAATTTATTTCTCTAGGGAGAAAACTATTTGAAAATTTTTTTCACTAACTCTTTTAATTGGTGTGTCCTTCAATAAAATGGGCTCATAAAACTAATCTATTGCAGTGTTTCTCAAAACTCTGTTGACCTCTTCGGGCCTTGTTTTGTATACCCTCCATCCACCCATTGGTCCCCTTGTCTTCTATTGAAACTTTTTATTTGTGGATCTTTTTTTTATTAACCTGTGATCACCTTATAATATCTTGGAAGCCCTTTATTCCCTGTGCTCATTAAATATAGTGGATCTTATATGAAATTTTACATATCAAGAGAAAAAGCTTATAAGTAGGGTTGAAAGAGCTCCACAAGTTTTTGCCTCACTACTGAATTTCTCCACTTAGACTAAAGCAGTATTTCTAAATTGTTTCTTTATAGAGCCATATGTAGGAGATAATGGAAAGTTCTGGGAAGAGGTGGTTGTTGTGGGATGCTTAGTAATTTTGATAGTTGTAGAAGTAACATATTCAGTTATTTTAACTTAAAAGTTATGATGATAAAATTCAACATTTAGATGTTGATGTTGAATTGAAAAAAATCATTATTTTAATAATAAAAATAACACTCATAATAAAGAATTCTGAGAGGCAGACCATGGAATTGTCTTCGGAGGAGTCAGAATAGTATGAGAAATCAGTACTTGGAGAGATAAAATTCAAACCTAAGCAAAAAGACACTAAAACTCAACAGTTGACACTTTTATTAAAATCTATACAACAAACATTGGTCACTTTTAATTCACAGGGAGTATATTATATGGATGTGACCGGATTTGCTCTGATTAATTTTTCTCAAATATTTGTCACAGATGGAACATTCTGTTATAAATTTTATTAGGTTAAAATATGTCAAAGAAAATAATCTTACTCATCTGTTAGACCTCCCAAGCCAAGAAATTAATACTTCTGAGTCCTTGTTATTTTAAGAGTTACACATATGGCAAAGAAACGATTTTCTGACCTGCTATGTTGAGACCACAAGATAGACTATAGAAAATTATTATAATGAATATAAAATTTTGGCCTTTTAAAAATGACCCATACCTTATATGTTATAGTATCTATGTTAGTAAAATAGACATACACAGAATGTAAATGACTCTTTAAACATACATATATATACATATATATATATGTATATATATTATATGCTCTCTTTAGGAAAACTGTTTACTAAACATTTATGTCTTGAGTTTCTGGTATAGTGTTCTAGTTTTCAAAACCAAGTCCAGTATGAAAGATAGTAATAGAAATAAACAAACAGTTAACCAGAATTTAGAAAAGGGAACCAAACTATCCCATATCTACAGTACAGCATTTCTTAAAAATCTCCCATGATTTGTGCCACACAGAAAATATGGAGTGTGTTAACACAGTACATTCCTTTTTGATAAAACGATCACTAAATAGCAAGCTAAGGATTCTCTCACATGGTAGAAATCAATAGGGAATAACTTTACATATATAACTCTGATGATCCTATATATGTGTAAAGGATATTAAATTTAAAAGCTCACAGGAAGTAGTTTAAATAATAATTTGAACTGTAATGATTTCTGGCACAGAGAAAGGTGTACAAAATTATACTTGAGATAAATGCTGCTTAAAAAAATAGAGCCCAGACATTTAAATGAAAAATTTGGATTCACAGAATATTACCTGCCAAGATACCAAGAGAGCTCTGACTCACCATTCTCTATCCTGTGACTCAAGTGGACAGTGAGTATTCAAAGCTGTCAAACAGAGGAAGTACCAAGAAAGCACAAAGTTTATAAACTGGGATCAACATGACTGGATACACCCAACAGTCCCCCAAAAGCCAGTTAGTAATAGCCCTTCATCACAAATTTCTATAAATTTCAGGACAGCTTCAGAGAAGGATCCCTTGTCATGTAACCCTCAAGGGAGAGTCCCTCTAAATAATTTTTTCTAGATACCTAGAAATTATATATATATATATATATATATATATATATATATATATATATATATGTAGGCATATACATGCACATGCACATGTGTTGGTATATAGTACAGTTTCATGCATCTGTGAGATGTCTTATAAGAAAATAATAACAAGTCTGTTAAAATTAGAATCCTTTTCCTTTCACAAATGTCCTTAATATTTTCTCATTACATTCTTCTTTTTCAAAATATAGCACTCATTTGACTCTAAGTGTAAGTGCTCTTTTGACCAATTTGAATTCTCTTCTCAATTCAGCTCTATGACTGGATGCTTACAAAGAAATCTTTCAGTCTCAGAAGATGCTGGGAGGTTTTGTTTTGTTTTGCTTTTTATATGTTCAGCTTCTGGGTCAACTGAGGTCACTTCTGGATTCCAAAGAAGTTCAAATAAGAAGAAACATTCTTTGAAATAGTTTCTTCATCTTCATCTCTTCACAATAACCTAGCATATATCCCTTTTTATGTTTGAGGTTCCATAGCTGAGTTCTTTGGTGAAATTCCACATTGATCTACATAATAATTTCCTAAGGGTTTACTACTTTCATCTTCTTGAAAGAATAATACTGTCACCAAACTTGTTAATACAGTGTCTGCTAGTTTGCCCATGATTTATATCTTTAAACATTTTTCTCCTTATAGAGACATGAAAATTCACCTGGCATTACGAAAACGAAGTGAACAATGCAGAAAAATAACTTATTTATTAAAGATGAGACTTTGTTGCATTTTAAAGTTCTACTTATCCACTAGAAATGTAACCAAAAAGATTAGCATTTAAAATTGTTTGAGGTAGCATTGAATATATTTATGAAGAAATTTATTTATACTCAATACTCCAAAAAGTAGGAAGAGAGCCAGAGAGATAGAACAAAGCTTAAAGCTTTTGCCAAATAGGGACCAGAGTTATAGTACAGTAGGTAGGGTGCTTGCCTAGCATGCAGCCAATCTGAGTTCAATCTACTGCATCCCATATGGTCCCCGAGCACCACCAGGATTGACCCCTTAGTGCAGAGCCAGGAGCTCTGGAGCACCAGTTGGTGTGATTGAAAATAAAGTAACACAAAGAAGTTTTGGTGTATCCCAGTTCAATTCCCAACACTGTAGAGAGTCTCTGAAACACCATCGGGAGTGGTCCCCAAGCACACAGGCAATAATAAAATCTGAGTATAAACTACTGCCCCAAAAGTTTTTGGAATAAATCAACTTGAGGATAAGATTTTAATTACTTAAAAATTTAAGTATATTTTAATGCTAATGTTGATCATTTTTAAATAAAAAGAAAATATTATTGGTTAAGACAGACTAGGTTAAATCTCTTTAACAACCAAAACTGGAAGGGATTAAAACTGGGATTATTAATTTCTTGCTTTGCTGCTTTAATATTTTGGTATATAACAGATATGTTAAAATAACAAATTTTCTCAGAATCCAGAAGATGAAAAATATCTTCAGATTTTGGAAATAATAAGAACAAAATTGGTTTAATGGACTAAGATGTACTGGAAGCTCAGAAAAATATTTGCTTTTTGAGCTTCTGAGGGCAACATACATTTTCGATTCCTTACTGTATCCAGACTAACAAACACACTAGTCCACCCTCTCCTTTCATTGATATTTTAAATACCATTGTGGCTTTCCCTATTACCTGCTAACATCTATACCTGCAAAATTACTCAATTAAGAAAAACAATATTCACAGTTGCTAGGGTTTAGATTATGGGATTATGCTATGAGATTAGGCTATGGGATTAGGTCAAAAAGATTAGGTCATGGGATTAGGTTGTATAACTAGATCATGGAATTAGATTATGGGATTAGGTCAGGGATTAGGACATGGGAAAGATTTCACTGTACAAGCAACTTTTCTGTTACAAATTCAAGACCTCTTTCTAGTCTGTAAAACATAATGTAGAGCAGAGAATTTTTTGTGAAATACCAAACATGAGGTAAAGAAAAGAGAATTCTCAAAAAGCAATTAAATGTTTGGACTGGAAATTATTTCAATCACTTGTTGATGGGTTCTATGGCCTTGTTCAATTTCAGAGTGTTATCCTGTCAAGGGAAATGATGATAAAACTTGAATACATAACAAATATCTATCACAAATATTCTGCATTTCTGACAATACCAAGAAATTGTATTCTTACCTCTCCAAGAGAAACAGTTTGTCTCTTTAAAGGTTTTCCACAAATATTTCCAATTCTGTATCATTTTATATATCAAGGACTACATGTAAAGTTATGGAAGTTTGGAAAATAACTTTTTAGGTGTCTCTTCAGTCGTAAAAAATAAACTTCAAAATAAGTGGGTAGAAATAGTATATTAACAAACTAAGACTAAAAAGTATTTTATTTATTTAAAACCTGAGTAGACAAGAAGCAATGCGAGTGCCCTAATCCTAATCTCTTTAGTCCTGAAATTATAATTTTTAAAATGATATCAGCTAAAAGATAGCTTCAATGTTATATAAATTACAATAAAAATTAAAAATAAAGATAGGAGAAAGAATCTAAAGTTTGTAAGTCTTCAAAACATTTTGTGCTATTTAAACTTAGTACACTCTAAATAATAAAAAAATATGAAAATAGATAAATAGATGAATTCTGTAAAAAAAAAGCATTAAGCTTATATAAAAGAACTCTCATATCTGAATAGTCCTCTAATCATTAAAATAATTAAGTTAGTAGCCAGATCTTAAAAAAGGAAAGAAAATGTCATTCTCAAAAGATTTCATTGATGCTTTGCCAATATCCAATTGTGTCTCTTCATCCAGCAAAATCTTTAACACTTTGATGTAGATGAATATAAAGACACATACAAACTGTATCACATATTCCAGAAATACATTCACAACAGTGTTAGTAATATGGCCGGGGCTGTAACAAAAAATATGTTCATCTATTATTAGATAGATAGAGACTACTCCACCAATGAAGTAGCATAAAAAGAATTAAAACAATAGAATGCCATATAAAAATGTGAATAAAATTTATTAAATAATGATAGGGAAACATACCATTAAAAAGGAATTGGAATTTTTTTATTAGTAGGCCTACTTATAAATTGGGGCAGTCAGTTTTTCTTAATGCAAACCTGAGGAGTAAAATTCTCAGAAAGTAATAGCATTATCACACAAGTGCTCAAACAGTGAAAGGTGAGGTTCTAACTAGGGACAGAGCACATGAAGAGGTCAGCTACGAAGATGTCCTTTTTATTTCTGGCTCTGAGTGTTGTCAGTTTCCCAAGATTTTACTTTATAGTTATTAAACTGAATCTGCCTTATCCATTTTTATATGGAATAATTTACAATAAGTCAAGAAAAGTTAAGCTCAAAGGAAACTAATTCTGTGCCTACAATTTCTTTACATTGAGGGAATTCATTTTGTAACCAGCCCATAATCATGTCATTTTTCAAAAAGCCCTTTTTTATGCTGAGAAAAATTAGAGCATTCTTATAAATCTGTACGGCTGACAACCATGTCATATCAGAAATCATTGATTATATTTCTTTTCAGGACATTCAATAGTCAAAGAGGAAACAATTTGAGTGTTGTGCTCTAAAGATGCCAAAATGTATTCATCCAACAGTAATGTCCCTACTCATCTTATGAGTTCTCTTCATGAGAAAAATAATTTCATAACATCACTCTTGCCAAATTGTGTGGTTACCTATAAAAGAATGAATGTGTTAACTTTCTTCTGTCATTAAAGAATCTCTTGATTAAAGATGTAGATTTGATTTTTGAGTTTAATCCATATGGGTACTATTCCTCAGCTGGACAAATAATGAAAAACACTTGACATCTAATCACGCGAGCTGTAAGAACAAATCTTCTGAAAGAATAAGTTTATTCTGAGTGTAAACTCCATTCTAATTATTAGCCTATTGTATTGTCAACTGAGATTCAAAGATTTGCTAGGCAGACTAAGGTCACATAGGTTGTAAACACAAAAGCAATTCTGGGTTTTATTTACCTGACACTTTAACTGACATTTTTTCTTTCATATTATCTCTACTCCACAGACAAAACTTTAGAGACTTTCTTGCTCAGAACTTTTTTTTTTCCTTTCTGCTTACAAGCTATGCACTTTAGAATTAATCCCTGCATTTCAATTTAAATTACTTACAAAGTTAATGCATTATGAGATAAGATTCTTTAATGAAGGAAAAAAAGTCTACTTTATTTTCATTTCCTTCTGAAATGTGTTATCCTAACATCAGAACCATGAGCTAAACAAATCCAGTTTAATTGCCTAGCATTGGATATCATTTCTAAATATCATTGACAGCATAATATCCTGAAGTTGAAAAATTCAACCTAATTACAAATACTAATCAGCTAATTTGAATGACATGGGCACTGTGTATGCAGGCTCATCCTGCATTGTCATTCCAATATTTGACTAACAATTTTATAAAAACTAATGACTTTATGATCACAATAATTTAAAACAGCAACCAGTACAGCCTATACCTTACTTCTCTACAAAGAGGTATACCATGTCTTAGGTACAGTAAGACAAAGCATGTAGATCCCCAAATATAAACACCAGTGTTTTATTTTCCCATGAATCATTGCAGAAAATGATAAAAGTGAAATTATGCACAGGATACATTTAGAAATTAGGTATGGAAGTAATCTGCTAAATATTGAGTAGAAATGTGAATGATGAACACAAAAATATGAGAAACATCGATACTAAAAATCCCCCACACATGCAGATAAAAAATTGTACGGTATTTTCTTTCAGGTGTCTACCTATTCTTTGAATATCATCCTTTTCAATACAACTAAAGTTAAACTTTCAAATAATAAAATTCTCTCATCCTTTACATAATCTGTAAATCTATTTCTTTATGAAATCTTATATTATTTAAAAAAACTGCCCTTTGATTTAAGTTTCCTGTGGTTAATTGGCAAACTATTTATGGTTCTTTTATACTATATTAGTTTCAAGAATTTTAAACTGATACTCATCATATTCCACAAAAGTAACATGCAGCAATGAGTGAACTGGAATATATACTGCATGTTATTATCGGAAGTGTTTTTAATTTTACACATTTTAAATGTGTTTCTTCTGTTTATAAAATATGAAGTAGATATTTAAAGATTGCAATTCATACGTGAAAATAATTTTTTTACAAAAGAAATTCTAATGCCATCCCTCAGCACTATTACAAATGTCATCCAAGTCTTACAATAGTAAGATTTACAGCAATAAAATAACACAAGCCCATGTGTTACCAAACTATCCTATGTGTCCCCATACCGTAAGCCAATATGTCCTTTTAAGTTATAGCAATGAGAGCAAGTAGGGGTTCATAGTAAAAATGAAAGAAAGAAAGAAAGAAAGAAAGAAAGAAAGAAAGAAAGAAAGAAAGAAAGAAAGAAAGAAAGAAAGAAAGAAAGAAAGAAAGAAAGAAAGAAAGAAAGAAAGAAAGAAAGAAAGAAAGAAAGAAAGAAAGAAAGAAAGAAAGAAAGAAAGAAAGAAAGAAAGAAAGAAAGAAAGAAAGAAAGAAAGAAAGAAAGAAAGAAAGAAAGAAAGAGAGAAAAAAGAAAGAAAGAGAGAGAAAGAGAGAAAGAAAGGAAGGAAGGAAAGAAGGAAGAGAGCAAGAAAGCAAGAAAGAAAGGAAAGAAAGAAAGAAAGAAAGAAAGAAAGAAAGAAAGAAAGAAAGAAAGAAAGAAAGAAAGAAAGAAAGTAAAAGGAAAGAAAGAAAGAAAGAGAAAGAAAGAAAGAAAGAAAGAAAGAGAAAGTGAGAGAGAAAGAAAGAAAGAGAGAAAGTGAGAAAGAGAGAGAGAAAGAAAAAAGAGAGAGAAAAAAGAGAGAGAAAGAAAGAAAGAAAGAAAGAAAGAAAGAAAGAAAGAAAGAAAGAAAGAAAGAAAGAAAGAAAGAAAGAAAGAAAGAAAGAAAGAAAGAAAGAAAGAAAGAAAGAAAGAAAGAAAGAAAGAAAGAAAGAGAAAGGAAGGAAGAAAGGAAGAGAGCAAGAAAGCAAGAAAGAAAGAGAAAGAAAGCAAGAAAGAAAGAAAGAAAGAAAAGAAAGAAAGAAAGAAAGAAGAAAGAAAGAAAGAAAGAAAGAAAGAAAGAAAGAAAGAAAAGAAAGAAAGAAAGAAAGAAAGAAAGAAAGAAAGAAAGAAAGAAAGAAAGAAAGAAAGCAAGAAAGAAAGAAAGAAAGAAAGAAAGAAAGAAAAGAAAGAAAGAAAGAAAGAAAGAAAGAAAGAAAGAAAGAAAGAAAGAAAGAAAGAAAGAATAAAGAAAGAAAGAAAGAAAGAAAGAAAGAAAGAAAGAAAGAAGAGAAAGAAAGAAAGAAAGAAGAGAGAAAGAAAGAAAGAAAGAAAGAAAGAAAGAAAGAAAGAAAGAAAGAAAGAAAGAAAGAAAGAAAGAAAGAAAGAAAGAGAGAGAGAGAAAGAAAGAGAAAGCGAGAAAGAGAGAGAGAGAAAGAAAAAAGAGAGAAAGAAAGAGAGAAAGAAAAAAGAAAGAGAGAGAGAGAGAGAAAGAAGAAAGGAAGGAAGGAGGGAAGGAAGGAAGGAAGGAAGGAAGGAAGGAAGGAAGGAAGGAAGGAAGGAAGGAAGGAAGAAAGGAAGAGAGCAAGAAAGCAAGAAAGAGAAAGAAAAGAGAGAGAAAGAAAGAGAAAGAAAGAAAGAAAGAAAGAAAGAAAGAAAGAAAGAAAGAAAGAAAGAAAGAAAGAAAGAAAGAAAGAAAGAAAGAAAGAAAGAAAGAAAGAAAGAAAGAAAGAAAGAAAGAAAGAAAGAAAAAGATCAAAATAGATACTCTAAAGAAGACAGAGTTGGCCAATAGTGCATAAAAATTTAGCATCGGCGCGAATGGTCCGCCCCGCCCCTGCAGCGTTTCTCTAGCCTCCAGAGGCTAGGGATTCTCCGCCCACCCACGCGGCCTGCGCGAACGGTCCGCCCCGCCCCCGCAGCGTTTCCCCTGGCTTCCAAAAGGTAGGGAGGCTCCGCCCACCCACGCAGCCGCGCTAACGTTCCGCCCCGCCCCCGCAGTGTTTCTCTGGCCTCCAGAGGCTAGGGAGGCTCCGCCCACCCACGCGGCCCGCCGGCGAACGGTCCGCCCCGCCCCCGCAGCTTTTCTCTGGCCTCCAGAGGCTAGGGAGGCTCCACCCACTCACGCGGCCCGTGCGAACGGTTCGCCCCGCCCCTGCAGCGCCCCGCCCACTCACGCCGGTTCCGCCCCGCCCCCCGCTGGGCTTTTGCTGCCTCTCAGCACTAGCTGACAACAATAGGGCAAAGCAAGGAATCAGGCCACAGAAAGAGCAAGGAGGAGCCAAACCTCAGCAAGCTCTCCCAACAGTACCTCTAGATCCACCCTCAGGGAGGAGATCCATTCCCACACAACAGGGGATCAAAACAGGCTGAAATCGGAAGGAACAGCACTCCAAAGCACACCAATAAATACAAAAAAAATATGGGTAAATCAAAGAGAACCCTAAGTTCTGAAGATACGGAGACAAACCCTAACAAGTTTCCAAGTCCGCCAAAACGCACAGATCCCTGGGAAGGCGAACTAAAAGCAGCAATGAGGAAGGAAATGCAAGAATTAATCAAAGAAATGAGAGAAACCTTAGCTACAGAATATAAGATAGCTATGGATGAACGAATAAGCCAAATTAAAGAAGAAATGTTAAAGAGCATGAGAGAGACCATACAAAAAGAAGTGAAGGAATTAACAGACAAAGTAACAAGCCTTACTAGCAGAAACACAGAGTTGGAGAAACACATTGAAGAACTCGAAGGAAAACTGCAAACAAAAAATGACCAAGAAACCAACAAAGAAATAAAAGGCAAAGCACTGGAAGGAAAAGTCCAGTACCTAATGAACAAAGACAAAAGAAACAATCTAAGAATCGTGGGTATACCAGAAGGGGAGGAAATAGGGAAAGGGGAAGAACAAGTAGTCAGAGAGATAATAGCAGAGAACTTCCCCACCCTCTGGAATGAAACTTCAGGGCAAATACAGGAGATCAAGAGGGTCCCTAATAAAATAGACCCCAATAAACCAACACCAAGACATATAGTAATCCAAATGGCAAAAAACAAAGAGAAAGAGGAACTTCTTAAAGCAATAAGAGAGAAAAAAAAACCTCAAATACAAAGGTAGCGACATAAGAATCAAACCAGATCTCCCAGTCGAAATAATTCAAGCAAGAAGACAGTGGAATAACATATTTAAACGATTGAATGAAAGAAACTTCCAACCTAGAGTCCAATACCCAGCAAAACTATCATTCATATGGGAGGACAGACTAAAAACATTCTCAAACAAGACCGAACTAGAGCTATTTGTGCAAACAAAACCGATCCTAAACGACCTACTCAGAGATGAATTACACAATCCAAACCCCCGATTGTAACAAAAACCACCCTACACAACACAACTGCACAACAGTCCTCTCTCTCAATAATCTCCCTAAATGTTAATGGCCTAAACTCCCCAATTAAAAGACGCATAGTAGAGAACTGGATTAGGAAAAATAAACCGGACTTCTGCTGTCTGCAAGAAACACATCTACAGATGCAGGATAAGCACAGGCTTAGAATAAAAGGATGGAAAGTAATTATTCAAGCCAATGGAAAACAAAAAAGAGCAGGGACAGCCATTCTTATATCAGACCAAATCACTTTCAATCTCAAGAAAGTGATCAGAGATAAAGAGGGTCACTACTTACTGATCAGGGGAACACTAGATCAAGAAACACTAACCCTGGTCAATATCTATGCACCTAATGTAGAGTCAGCAAAATATGTGAGGCAACTGCTCGTAAACCTGGAGAAACACATGAAGGGAAATGTGATAATAGTAGGGGACCTCAATACTCCACTATCACCACTGGACAGATCCACCAAACAGAAAAATAGCAAAGAAATAAGAGCTCTGAATGAAAAATTAGAAGATTTAGGACTAATAGACTTATATAGAGCCCTCCACCCTCAGAAAACAGAATACACATTCTTCTCAAGTCCACATGGAACCTTCTCCAGAATAGACCATGTCTTAGGAAACAAAGCCAACCTATATAAGACCAGGAAGGTAAGGATAATTAGAAGTACCCTTTCAGATCACTATGCAACAGAGCTCAAAATTGGGGTCAAGAAGAAGCAATGGAGAAAAACTAATACCTGGAGATTAAACAACATGCTGCTCAACAACAGCTGGATCAAAGAGCAACTCAAGGAAGAAATAAAAAGATTCCTTGAGACAAATGATAATGAAGAGACAACATGTCAAAATTTGTGGGACACAGCAAAAGCAGTAATTAGGGGGAAACTCATAGCAATACAGGCCTATGTCAAGAAACAGGAAAATAACAAAACCAACAGTTTAAAAGATCACCTCAAAGAATTGGAACAACAGCAACAGAGAAACCCAACCACAACCAGAAGGCAAGAAATAATAAAAACCAGAGCAGAAATAAACAGCATAGAAACTAAGAAAACAATACAAAAAATCAATGAGACCAGGAGTTGGTTTTTCGAAAAAATAAACAAGATAGACAAACCACTGGCAAAACTCACCAAAAAAAGAGGGAAAACACCCAAATCAGTAGGATCACAAATGAAAGGGGAGAGATTACAACAGAACCCCAAGAAATACAACATATCATGAGATCATATTATGAGCAACTCTACTCAGCTAGGATAGAGAACCCAGGAGAAATCGACAGATTCCTGGAGAAAAACCCTCTTCCAAGACTGGACAAAGAAGAACTAGAAAGCCTAAACAGACCAATCACCTCAGAGGAAATTGAAGATGTAATTAAAAAACTCCCTAAGAACAAAAGCCCAGGCCCAGACGGATTTACAGGTGAATTCTACCAAACATTCCGAGAAGATTTACTACCACTTTATCATAGGCTCTTCCAAACCATAGAAAAATCAGGAATCCTTCCTAACTCCTTCTATGAGGCAAATATCACACTCATCCCCAAAGAGGGCAAAGACATCACTAAGAAAGAAAACTACAGACCAATCTCACTAATGAACATAGATGCAAAGATACTCAACAAAATCTTAGCAAACCGAATCCAGCTCTTCATCAAAAAGATCATACATCATGACCAAGTGGGATTCATACCAGGAATGCAAGGTTGGTTCAACATACGCAAATCAATTAACATTATACATCACATCAACAACAAGAAAAACAAAAACCACATGATCATATCAATCGATGCAGAGAAGGCGTTTGACAAAATCCAACACCCTTTCATGTTAAAGACACTCAGCAAAATAGGGTTAGAAGGAACCTTCCTCAAGATAGTTACAGCTATTTATGAAAAGCCTACAGCCAACATTATACTTAATGGCGAGAAACTAGAAGCATTCCCACTAAGGTCAGGAACTAGGCAAGGCTGTCCACTCTCTCCACTCTTATTCAATATAACCTTAGAAGTCCTAGCAATAGCAATTCGACAAGAGAAGGGAATCAAAGGAATCCAAATTGGGAAAGAGGAACACAAACTATCTCTATTTGCAGATGATATGATGATATACATCGAAAACCCCAAAGAGTCCACAGTAAAACTCCTAGAAACAATTAACCAATACAGCAAAGTGGCTGGATACAAAGTCAATACACAAAAGACAGTAGCGTTTCTATATACAAACAACGAAGTCGAGGAGAGAGAGATTAAAAATACAATACCATTTAAAATAGTATCAAAAAATATCAGGTACCTAGGAATCAACCTTACAAGGGAAGTGAAAGATCTATACCAGGAAAACTTCAAAACGCTTCAGAAAGAAATTGAAGACGATCTAAAGAAATGGAAGAACATCCCATGCTCATGGATAGGTAGAATTAACATAATCAAAATGACTATCCTACCCAAACTACTATATAGATTTAATGCAATCCCTATCCAAATCCAGACACCATTCTTTAAAGAAATAGAACAATCAGTCACAAAATTTATCTGGAACCACAAAAGACCCAGGATAGCCAAACACATACTGAAAAACAAAAAGCTGGGAGGCATCTCCTTACCTAACTTGAAACTATACTATAAAGCTATAGTAATTAAAACAGCATGGTACTGGAACAGAAACAGGACCTCAGACCAGTGGGTCAGAACAGAATTCCCAGACATAAACCCCAAAATATACAGCCAAATAATATTTGACAAAAGAGGCAAGGATCTGAAGTGGAACAAAGGAAGTCTATTCAACAAATGGTGTTGGTACAACTGGAAAATCACATGTACGAAAGTGAAGATTGACCCATACCTCACCCCTTATACAAAAGTTAACTCAAAATGGATCAAAGACCTTGAAATCAGACCCGAATCTATAAAGTTTATCGAGAATAAAATAGGCAGAACACTCGAAGACCTATATATCAAAAAGGTCTTTGAGAATGGAGCACCAATGGCAATAACGTTAGCATCAAATATAAACAAATAGGACTATATCAAACTAAAAAGCTTTTGCATGGCAAAAGAAACCCTACTTAACGCAAAAAGACAATTAACAGAATGGGAAAAAATCTTTTCACTCGATATATCAGATAAAGGGCTGATATCTAGAACATACAAAGCACTCAGAAAACTGAGCCCCCCAAAACCAAATAAAGCCATAAAAAAATGGGGAGATGAAATGAATAGACACTTCTCTGAGGAAGACAGAAGGATGGCCAACAAACACATGAAAACATGCTCACCTTCACTCATTATCAGGGAGATCCAAATCAAGACAACAATGAGATACCACCTTACACCAGTGAGGATGGCTCACATCAAAAATAATGGAAACAACCTTTGTTGGCGGGGATGCGGTATGAAAGGAACTCTCATCCACTGCTGGTGGGAATGCCCCCTAGTCCAACACCTATGGAGAAAAGTCTGGAGAGTGCTCAAAGAACTCAGAATTGAGCTGCCATTTGACCCAGCAATTGCGCTCCTAGGCATATACCCCCAAGTTGAAAGGACATTCATTCCAAAATATGTATGCACCCCACTATTTATCGCAGCACTCAGTATAATAGCCAAATCTTGGAACCAACCGAGATGTCCAACAACAGATGAATGGATCATTAAGATGTGGTACATATACACAATGGAATACTACATGGCAGTCAGAAATGATACAATCACAGACTTTGCAGCAACGTGGATGGACCTAGATCATGTTATGTTAAATGAAGTAAGTCAGAAGACAAAAGATAAACACAGAATGGTAGCACTATTCTGAAGCACCTAGAACATATATTTTATACACAACTAATACCTAACAACCAAATAAAAGGCTTTAACAGGGTAGAATCTCCAAACACTGTAATAGTCAACATATACTTGGGAGCAGTGTCCAAAATACATGAAAAAGGAACAACATGAACTCTTAACTACACATTATACCACAAAGAAAACAACAACAAAAGAAACAGCAACATAGAGAGAACAGGTATGTAATCAGACTTCTACAACAAAGGCCCACAATAATCCCTTAGAGATCGTATACAGGAACAGAAGTATAGAACACCATGGGAAATCACTGACTGCAATGGAAACATACCATAACACTATGTTTTAATGCCTTTATCTTACTATATTTTAAATAACCTCTCAGCTTTTCTGTTCACAGGCGCCCTTGGATACAAAGGGCGGACAAACTAAGACGGCAACTCGGGATACCACGCGAGATACCATACCTTGCTTGCAATACGAGATGGCCCCGAGAAAACTCTTTGACATACACTTTATCTCTAGGTTACACCTTCTTTTAGGAACTGAAGCACGTGACCAGTCAGACCACCGAAGCAGCAACTGAGACGTACAGACTTAAACTACAGGCTCTACTTTTTTTTTTCTCTTTTCCCCCTTTCACTTTTCTCTTTTCTATTCTTCTCTTTGCTTTTTTCCCTTTCTCTTCTCCCTTTCTTTCTAAGCTATTTTCTCTTTTCTCTCCCTTCATACCCCTCCCATATACCTTCCCCTTTTTCCCCTCCAGAAATCCAACTATCCCTTCACCCCCCAATCCCATCCAGATCTCCCACCATATTGAAACTCTTCACCCTCAGTCCTTAATCTATTAGGCATCAAGATCGACCTCCTACCCAACGAACCAGTACCCAGCACCCAGGCGAGGGGACACCCAGTCAAACCCACACCTCGTCTCCTGCAAGAAAAGACAGCCAACTCCCCTGCGGACTCATGATGCGAGGCCCTCCATACCAACTCCCCCTAATGTGGACTGTTTCTTGAAACTGGACCTAGGTCCAAAAGTATCCCCAAAGCAAGAACTCTTTCAAGACCTCCCTGCCGCAAATTTTTACCAATCTGAAGAAGGTCAGGGGTGTGATATAAAGATCCCTGGGAACCCATGCACCACAAGAAAAACCCAAAAGACAATGGGAAAAACTGTACTTCCAACATAGGCATAAGACCTGTAATATAGCATCGCTTTACCTGCTTTCCCCCAAATGTAAGATAGTCTTTTGCACCACTTTGGTCCTTTAAAAACTTCGCTAACTCATTTTATTTCTTTTCTTTTCTTTTTTTTTTATTTTTTTTAAAATTAATTAAGTTATTTTTTTAAATGTCTGTCCTACATATACATTTGTGAGCTGATACATTTTTATTCCTTTTTTTTTTTAATCATTTTTGGGTATGTGACCTGTTTCTGTTATCCCCTCTGTCCACCCCCAAATACACCGACAATATAAGGTAGCACCGTTTCTCCCTGCAAAGGCACACTAAATAAAGGGGAAATCTTACATAAAAAAAAGAGCTCTTGTCTACTAGAGATAAGAACTCATAGTTGTTTACAATACAGGGATATCTCCTACCCTGAAAATATGTCATGTGGAATCAACTTAGACTTCAGGTGATTAGATACCATTCATCCAGCCTTGAACCCTGGACCCCAGACATAGAAATGGCACAGTTCCTCACAACAGCTACAAGAAACAAATCCCAGCCGGGACAGCCTTAATACTGTGGGGCCACCAACAAGGACCAGCTCTAACATGATATCCTGACAACGAGAAAAATGTGAACAACCTGACCTTAGAACAGATTAGCCTACCTTACCAGCCAATGACAAGACAAAACCAGAAGACTTGTCACCTTTAGGTAGGTCCAAAAGCCAAGATCGCGAGTTATAGAGGACTGGCTGCTAGAACCATGACCAGACTGTATATATCTTGGGACCAATAAAAAAGCCCTAGTTCAGGGTTTGAACTATGACCTGCACAATACTTATGATCCCCAGTTCCAAAGGTCTGGCAGAGACAATTGTAACGGAATGGGGCTTCGGGAAGCACAAAGAAAGACGCTATCCTAGGCGCCATCCCAGGTTCAACACAAAGACCAAGATCTCCAACCACAGAAGATGGATTAAAATGACACTGAAGGAACGGAACCTCAAGAACCACAAAGACTGACTTCATCATAAGTCCCACCTCAGGATCCGTGCAGATACAGAGACCTCTAGACATAGAGGTCTGAGTGTATCACACAGGACAGGGCAGAAGTCTTCCACACACCACAAAAGCACCACCAGGAAAATAAATGAGCCTGAGCAGAGTCTATAGTTGATCCCATGACAATATACTCCAAGGACGGAGAAACCCCATATTTCTTAGGCCAAGTGAATTCCTCTTTGAATGACCCCAATATTTACTGTGCCAGGGCAGGAGGGAAAAAAAAAACAAAAATAAAAAAAAAAGTACAAAACCTCGGTTATTTTTTATATATATATTATTTTTTTTATCTTCATTTTTTATTATTATTATTATTTTTATTTACCTACCTATCTTTGGTAGATTTCTCTGTTTGGGTGTGATTATTGAAATTGTTGTCCCCAGTTATGCTTTTTTTTTTCTCTTCTTTTCTTTCCTTTCTTTATGTGCTATGCCATGTTTCTTATTTCAAGACCATAGCGGTTTTCGTTTTGATTTGTTTTTGTTTGTTTCTTTTTTGTTTTTGTTTTTGTTTGTCTGTTTTTCTTTGTTTTTTTTTCTCGTTTGCTTGTTTTTTTGTGGTGCTAATCGATATAGCCGGAATCCTCACTGGATATTTGACACTGCTTTTGATACGGGGGGAGTGTTTCACCTTCTTTATCTCCTTGATCTCTCAAAGCGTTGATGAGAGCCCCTAGAAGGATTCTGCACATTTTCGGCATATTAGTCTCTTACCCCAGCTTATTTCTTTTCTCTTTTTCAAACAAAACCATCCATCTTGAACTAACTAGTCCTACCTCCAGTTAGAGGGGGAAATAAGGGAGACATCAAGACCAAACAGGTGCAAGACTACTAGGTAGTGGGTCAGATACAGAGGGGACCACATATTCTAGCCGCCCTGAGGGTGAGGGAAGAGGAAATGGGAGGGAGGACAAAAATGGAGGTATAGGTAAAGACAATCTGGTGATGGGAATCCCCCTTGCTTTTATGTAAATATGTACCTAAAATAATATTGTCAACAATATGTAAGCCACGATGATCAAAATAAAAATCATATTAAAAAAATTTAGCATCATTGTTTACTATTAGGGAAATGAAAAGCAACAAAACCACAGTGGTACATGATTTCACATGGGAAAGAACAGCCCATGTTAGAGACAAGAGATTGTGTTAACCACTGTATAAAGAAGAAGGAACCTTCTAACACCATTGGTGAGAATATAGAGTGATGCAGCTGCTTTCAAAAACAGTATGGAATGTCTATTTAAAAATTAAAAATGTATTTGTTTATGCTCCCTTTTAGGTGTTAAAAGGAAAGGGGCATTGGAGAACTTAGAAGATGAAGATGGGTATGGTGCTGAAATAATGTACACAAAAAATCATTAACAATATTGTAAATCCCAGTGTTTCAATCAATAAAAATGTAAAAATTAAAGAAATAACAAAGTAGAAATAATTTCTAAATCATCTTTACGATTATATTTGCTGTGCTCTTTTATCATACATTTCTTAGCTATCTCTTAGGAGTCAATAAAGCAGAAATTTTAATATGAATTTCAATCATGTACTCTTTTTTTTTTCTTTTTGGGCCAATGGTTGCTCCCAGCAATGCACTCAGAAATCATTCCTGGCTTGGGGGATCATATAGGACATTGGGGAATCGAACCTAGGTTAGTGAGTGCAAGGCAAATGCCCTACCGCTTGCGTCACCGCTTTGGCCCTGAGTCAGCAGTCATGTACATTTTTTTTTTGAATTTTATTTGCCCAGACCCAGTTATGCTCAGGGGTTACTCATGGCTATGCACTCAGAAATCACTCCTGACTGGGGAGACCATATGGACACCAGGGGATCGAAACATGGTTCATCCTAGGCTAGCATGTGCAAGGCAGATGCCTTACTGCTTGTTCCACTGCTCTGGCCCCAGTCATGTACATTTTTAAATGCCCCATAACTTCAAGAAATTATTGAGCAAGTAACTTCTTTCCACACATTAACAACCATTGTCTGATATTGTAGACACGAGTTATATGACTATTAAAGTCAAAAATATTTATTAATTTTTACATCACATATAAATAGCAATGACCTGATCAACCTAAATATAACTTTCTAATCACATTTTTAAAATATTATTTTAAAATAATCCACACAAATAAGCTTTATTTCATTATTTGACATGCAACTAAAATATAATTTTTATTTTACTACTTCCTTTACTCACTATAAAGAGTTATGTGCAAAAATATATCCCAATAAACTTTTTAACTCAGGATGTTCAAATTTCAACCTTTATGCTTAAAAATTAGTTAAATTTGATATATGAGTTCAATTTATATTTCAATGTATTAAACAGTGCTTAAATTGGACTATTTCAATTTAGATGTCTTTGCAGCAAATACATAGTTTTGACTTTTTCAATATGATTCCCAATTTATTAGTAATATATTGTAATGTGATTTTATAATTTACAAATCAATAAATCTTTATTCAAATGAGAAAAACAGAGGTCAAAGCTATAGTACAGAATATATATGATTCTTGTCTTGCATGTGACTGATACGAGTTTGATCCTTAGCACCCCTTTATGGCCTCCTCTGGAGCATTGCCAGGAGTGTTCCCTGGAGTCAGAGCAAGAGTCAGTCGTGAGCAATGCTAGATGTGCCATCCTCCCCGCCCCCGCAAAAAGTAAAAAATACTGGTAGTTAGTTTGTTACTGAATGAATCATGAACTTTTCAATAGGCAGGTCTCTTTAGAGGCAGCTGTATATCAACACAGAACTATTATGTGAGTAATTTTAAGTGTTTAATGAAACAATTTTGATGGAAAGATTAATACTGGTAAGATTTTTCTGTTTAAAATAATTTCTGCTTTAGTGAGAAGAATAGCTCATTTTTAAGATAAATTTTGGATTGCTCTGAAACAAGTAATGATTCAAAATTAAGAAATTTTACTATGAGCTGAACCACTTTTCATTCCAACTTTCATCTTCATACAAATTAAAAACTCAGGACATAAGCTCACAGAAAAGAGGATTTGCTATGAAAAAAATGCAATAACACTGACTCACTGCCAAGCACAACTTCTTTTATGATTGAGGTCATTGTGCTTTAATTCAAATTTGTTGATGAACAGCAAAATAAAAATAACCTATATATAAGCAAAGTCATCATTAATTCTGTTTCATGAATTTACTTCCATAATTAACCACAATTCATCTTTTCTTAATCTCTTATTATCTCAGTACATCATATTTTGCATATTTCAGCTCAGACAGTATTTCCAGAAATGGAGAAACACCACTCTGAGGGGACAATGGAATTATGGGGGGCAGTAATTATGGTGAGTTTAATTAAGTGTGCTTTCTGTTTGTTTGAATAAAGAGTGAAGATTTCAGGGGGAGAAATTTTTCTTCTGAAAATAAGTTTGAGTATATCTGCTATAATGGGTACATAAATTAAAATGGTATCTTCACAATAAACCCTAGATCCCTGAAGAGCAGGAATTTGAGAAGGAACTCCTAGCAGCCCCAGCAAATGTAAAAGGCCAGCATTAAAAAATACAAAATGTGCAGGGGAGGTGGCTAGAGAACAGTAACTTGGTAACCTCAACTGCATGCATGCATGGACATGAGAAGGGTTAAGACAAAAGTCTGTTTTCTCTAAGCTTCCTACTGACCCACGAGCTATTCACATGCCTTAACAATCATTTCATTTCCTGCTTCATTGGGGAGCATTTCTGATATTGACGGCAAAGGCTTCTGTCTGGTGGGTAGAAATAATAAGAGCATAAGTGCAAGCTCTTGAGTTCAGCCATTTAACAGCGTGATTTTGGAGGTCAGTTTACAGCAGCTCTACCTAAGGTTTGGCCTGGAAGAGCTGGGATGATTATAGGTTGTCAATTCACAGTGTTCTTGAGTCCAAACACTCAAACATTCTTCAGAGACCAAGAAAAACAATCATTTTTCACCAAACAATGCACTGTTTTTCAAATGAAGGTGTTGAACATTTTATAAAATATTATTTTACGTAAAGAGTTTCAATCATTCTGCATTTTCTCAAGCAAAACAACTACTCTTACTTGAAAGTCTAATAAGTGAATCCATATTTTTAAAGAACAACATACTTGAAAACTGACTTAATCACTGTCAAAGAGAATTTCTTCACTTGAAAACAGTCATTATAAAATTATATTTTAGCCAAAAGTCAAAATAAAATCTATGAAGCCAATAAAGGGGTGTAGGAAGACTATGAATATTCAGTGACAGCTAATACAAGTAGGTCAGTGACGGATGAGAAAAATAAAAGTGTGGGCACCTTTGGACTTGCATTATCAAAACAGAAAAGTTAATCTTGCATAGGTACATTCTCTATTACTGATCTTACAAAGTTTCAGTTTAGACCAGTCGCAAATACAATTGACAAATTCTTTTTAAATCAATCTTAAATTTAAAATGGACCAAAGATATAGCACAGGAAATTAGTCAATTGGGATTTGATTCCCAGAGTCAGAAATGCAAATGGTCCCCTGAGCACTGCTGGATATGTCTCTTTTTCCACAACCACCACCTGGACAACCACCCCCCCCCAAAAAAAAAAAAAAAAAGCTGATTTAAGAAGAACTCTCACTAGCCATGGTGAAGAGACAGATTATTCTGGAAAGGAATACAAAATCTGGGTTGCATCTTATACTCAATAGTTTTCTTTGGAAAAACTGAAGCACATTGTAACTATATCTATGCTGTTTATATTCAATTTGTTGAGTTGTTATACAGTGTTAAGTTAACATGAATTATCTATTTACTATTCACTCTACATGGGGTTTTAAAGCTCAAATAATTACAACTAACACAAACCCCCTTGGATATAAATAAAAATAACTTTAATTAAATAATAATCCATATATTTTTGAATAAATATTTATTAAAACTGGACAAATAAACAGACTTTATACCCTATCCCAGAAAAGTAATTTGGGAAATAGTCCTCTGCAAGTTTAACAGGGTGTCTTTCCTGTTCGAATAAGGCACTGTTCTATTATTTTTAATAGCATTATAATTCAATCCCACATTTTCCTTTTGAAATGTATAAAATTGCATGCATCTCTTTATTAAACAGAAAGCATACACACCCAGAAGAAATGGAGTAAGAGACAGAGAAATACTGAGGTCACACTCACCTGTCGGGCATCCCCTGCTGACCTGGTGATGTGTCTGATACTTTAACCAGCACTGCTTTAGAGCCAGAGGTTCACACCCACACCTGCCATGTTGGTAATAGGGAGTGTCTGTTGTATTGGAATCCAATTTAAGGCCTCTGTCAATTAAACTCTTTGACTCTTGCCTTACCGTTCAATTATCTGTGACATGAAAACTAGCTTTATCTGTTGTGTTTATTATATAAAACAGAATCTCAAGAAGGTACAAAAATATCTGTTGACTTAACTGAGGTATTTTGTGCTTATTTTGGGGTTTGTTTATTTATTTGGCTTTTACTCTTGGGAATACAAATAAAGGATAAAGTCATGACCCATTGTCTCTGATGTGGGTATTTGAGCCCCAAATTTATATTATTGGTATTAAAACATTTTAATAAATGAACATAAAGGTAAATATTTTTAAATTCACTGAAGACTGGGGTTGGGGAGATAGCATGGAGAAAGGGCATTTGCCTTGCCTGCAGAAGGACAGTGGTTCAAATCCCGGCATCCCAGATGGTCCCCAGAGCCTGCCAGAAGCGACTTCTGAGCATAGAGCCAAGAGTAACCGCTGAGCACTGCCAGGTGTGACCCAGAAAACAAAAATAAATAAATAAATACATACATACATACATACATACATAAATGAATACATAAAATTGAAAAAAATCACTGAAGACTACCATGTGTATCAATATAGTATTATACCTCCTAATGAAAGCAGAAAAATATGTGAGGTGGAAATATTTTTAAAAAATACTTCATGTTTACAAAGATGGTCACTTGTGAAGAAGTCAGGGATCAGGAAAGACAGATCTACTGAGGGATCAGAAATGTTTAATGTCACCTTTCTATTCTGAGTATTTCCCAAAATCTAGTGAAAGTGAGCAGTTACATTCTTAACTCTCAGCATCCTTTCCCTTCTATTTTATAATGTGTATGTAGGTGAGAGAGAGAGAAGAAAGAGAGAGAGATCACAGAGACTATGTATGTGTGTTTTAGTGAGTGTATTTGTATGAGTGTCTGGTGTGAGAAAACAAAAAAGAGAGTGTATGATTGTATGTTTGTGTTCAAGAGAGAGAAAGCCTAATAAGAGGATAGTAATGTTAGTAAAATAGTATAATTTTCTTAAATCTCAGTCCCAAAATATCTATAAGTAAAATGTTAGCCTTGGAGTTTTATGCTCAATGGAGAAAATAACTTTTTATAATAAATTTAAAACTTCAAGTCATTCTATATATTAGTATTTAAAATAATCCATACTGTTTGGTCAAAATCATTTAAATGGAATAATTTAAAAATTGTGAAGCAATTCTGGATTGGTAATTAAATACTTTATACATAAATACATCCTTATTCCGGTGTCCAAAAAGTTTGTAGGCTGGAGAGAGTACAGTAGGTAAGGCAAGTTGCCTTGCAAGCACCCAACCTGGTTCAATTCCCAGCACCACTTCAGTTTTTTGTGCCCTTACCAGGAATGATCACTGAGCATACATCCAGCAGTAAATTCTAAGTACTACCAGGACTGGCCTCCAACTAAAAAATAAGTTAAGAATTCTGGGGCCGGAGCAGTGGCACAAGCAGTAAAGCATTTGCCTTGCCCGGCTAGCCTAGGATGGACCGTGATTCAATGCCCTGGCGTCCCATATGGTCCCCAAGCTAGGAGCGATTTCTGAGCAATAGCCAGGAGTAACCCCTGAGCATCACCGAGTGTGGCCCAAAAACCAAAATTCTGATCAAGATCAAAGGAGATATTAGTGCCCAAATAAGACATGATAGTAAATTGTATGCATCAACTTGACTGTACCCAGAAATTCAGTAATTGTCCTCGGTTTCTTTGAGGGTATTTTATGGATGAGCTTACATTTCAATTGGCAGAGTGTAAAAGGGAATCCTCTCTAATATACATGATACTCATGCAATCAGTTGATGTACCTAATAGGAAAGAAGAAAGACCAATACAAAGGGATGCATCTCATCCCAACTGGAATTAATCCAGTGATTAATTCTATTAATTTTGCCCATTCTGTAATACAATCAGAACTTGAATTTCTTCATGTGATCTCTGAAAATCATAAAACTTAAACAATCATATTTGTAATCAAGGTGTTTAAATATATTAATTTTAAAAAACTTAAACTGATATCTCTAAAATTTATATTAGATAACTGTTTTTAACCAGTTCTTTGTTGTTGTTGTTGTTGTTGTTTTGTGGGGGCACACCTGGTGACACTCAGCAGTTACTCCTGGCTATGAGCTCAAAAATCACTCCTAGCTTGGGGGACTATATGGGGCACTGGTGGATAGAACCTCAGTCCGTCCTAGGGTAGTGCATGCAAGACAAACGCCCTACTGCTTGTGCCACCAATTGGCCCCTCATAACCAGTTCTTATCATTGAGAATAACTCTACTCTTCTTAGTGATTGGAGATCAGATTAGATAACCACTATCTTCTCACTACATAAGATGGTCTTGAACAATATACTCATCACAATTTCTTTAGACATTCTCATTAGCCTCTGAACTTCATTGTTCAAAACAAAGTTTTTGTTTTATTTCTACTAAAAAGTTCTAAACTCCTTTTTAGAGTGCCTGCATAAACTTTTTCATCAATATTTCATAAACTAAGTTTTATTCAGTTTTACTTTTATTTCTAAACTTTTGATAATTTCTTTATACAGCCATTATAATCACAACTTTCTTCAAAATATAAGCATATATATTTACAAAACCAGCTAACTTACATAGACCTATATATGTGAAATTTCTAATTATATACACATAATATTCATATATACATGCATACAAAGATCTTTGATCTTACCCATTTTGTTTTTCTGGGAACCCTTGCTAATAAAGAGGGAACCAACAGAAAATTAGGAAATGTCAGATAGACTGACCAAGATATGAAAAGGAAAATATAGACCCACAAAATTTCAAATATCATGTTTTTCATAAACAAACTATAAAAATTTAATTTTACTATATTTCACATATAAGTGTTCTGAAAAATGGAGAAAATCATAAAACTAATAATAAAAATTAACAAAACCATACCTCTATCAATGATAATTTGCAGTTGAAAATAAAATATATTATGCTAAACCAAACCCCACATAAATGGCAATTACAAATTGAAATATAAAATTTAGAAACAATATACAAAATAAAGACAAAATATTTTACAATATAAAAAGTATAAAAATGAATTATTTAAAGGTAGAGCAAAAAATGTTTGGCATATAACCATTTAAAATCAGGATGCTATAATCAAGAAAAATGAGGTAGAAGCAAGAATTTCAAAAGAAGCAACTGAAAACATTTTAAAGTTAGCTAAGGACTCCAATGAACACATTTAACATGTCAGGTTAAGCCAATTTAATAAGCAAAATATTCACATAGACTTATGGTGGAATCACAGAACAGCTATGACCAAGATAAGAAATTCATTCAATTACATTAACAATTCAAAAAATGGAATGACCCACATATTTCTCCATGTAAGAACTAGAATGTCTCCAATTCATCCTAATAGCCAATTAAAAAGAAGCTAAAACAAATATCTCTTCATGTTTTATGAAATGGTCACAAAGAAAACAGATTGGAGACAGGAATCAAGATAGAACATCGTGGCTTACCTGTGCAGAAATTCCCAAGTAGAAACTGCCGAAGAAACTTAAAAAGTGATTGATAATGGCTGGAGGCTCAGTATTAACCAGTCTGAAACGTCACTTCATACAAGGGGACCCAAAACTGGCTCTTCAGATTTTTCTCCTTGACATTCTTCAACTTTTCACATTAAATACAGTTAAAAATAAATATTTTTTACTCCCTCTTGTTTCCATCAGGGTGATAAAGAAAGGAATCATTTTGAAATTCCAGAGCACTCTTCTTAAAAGAGTCATCCCTCAGTTGAAGCTTGTTAACAAGAACATCATATTCTGGTACTAATTCCAGTGCCTAACTCACCTGAGGAAGAAAAAAAATACCTAATGCTGGTCAGTGCTAGCCCCTTCCACATCAAATCTGGAAATATCCCACTCCAGCCTACTGTTGGTGTACTTAGATAGCTAAGGAGGGAAAAGAAAATCCTTAGAAGTATGCCAAAGCTTATTTTATTATAAGAATAAAAGGAATTACAGAAAGACCATGATCTAATCATAAGAGCAAACACTAGCCCCCTACCACACAGTCACATAATTTTACAAACATCTTATTAAAGGCCTTTTATTTTATTTTTAACAATTCCTGCACCCTGGAAATCATGGCTGGATATCAAAGAAAAAATTAAATATAATTTAGCAAATAAATATGAATTTGATATGTATCCATACTTATAATTCATGTATTTACATGTCCGTTTGTGCTTCAATATAAGTGAAATGAATGACATTATAGAGAAAAAAGAATATTTGGAAAGGTTAAAATTATGTTGTCATTATTAGATCCTCATAATACTCATGAAATAAAATAGTTCTGTTTTTTATCATTTTTATTGAGAACAATGTGAACTATAAGTCTTTTACAGTTATATTTAAGGTACATAGTGACAGTGAATTAGGGCAATTCCCACACCAGTGTTGACCTCCCTCCTTCCCTGTTCCCAGCATGCATCACATACCTCCACCCTTAGCCCCCTGGACTGCTAGTGTAAAAGATTCCTTTTGTGTATAACTTGTTGTAGTTTGGGTCTCTTGATTCTATTTAGGTCTGATCATTTTTTTATTTCTACTCAATATTCGTTAGACTGCTTGCCCCTGATACCATCCACATTTTTCCTCAATTTATGAGGCAGAACAAGATGATTCATGTTCTATGGTTCTGTTGACAAAAAAAACAAAAACAAAACAAAAAAAAAAAACAGGAAGGCACCTTCTAGAAAATATAAATATAAATTTAAAAGAAGAAAGGAAAAGGAAAAAACCCACAAAGCTAAACAAGAAGGGGAGACTGGTATGGTAAATTGTTTTGTGTTTTGTTTTGTTTTTGCATAGGCACAGTAAATATTGGAAAAATTAGGAAAGAAATTCCCTTGGCCTAAGGGTTACAGGGTTTCTCCACCCTTGAAGCATACTGTCATGGGATCAACTACAGAATCTGGCCATGTTCATTGTCAAACCCTGAGGTCTTTTTATGGTGCCAAGTAACATTCTGCTCAGTTGCGGTTGTCAAAGACAAAGATTTTGGTTTTTGCATATGTCCTACGATGAAGTCTTGGAGAGAGTCTTTCTTTATGGTTCCAGAAGTTCTACTCAGTCATGGTTGTTGCAGTTTTCTGTAATTAGTGATTTTGGTTTTTGCACAGATCAAAGGATGGAGTGTCTTCTGATTTCATCTTACTGTTAGGTGATAAGGTGGGTCAACCTGCCCATAGATCAAGTTGTTGCTGTTTCTCATTGTCAGGATGTCTTAGCACCTAACCTGGCTCAAGTTGGTGCCAGAGCGGTATTAGGTACCCTCTTGGGGAGCTTGATTTCTCGAACTGTTACAGGGAACGGTGTCAGTTCTAAGGTTGGGATTTGGGGCTCAGGTTAATGTCCAATCAAGAGATCCTGACAATACTCATGAAATAAAAGTTTCTTAAAAAATATACATAGATACTTGCTTTTTCAAGCCCATTTTCTGTCTTGGACATACATTCTTTTCTTTCTTTCCTCTCACATTAAAGTAAATTTCTTTGATAAGAACTACTTTGGTTTAGCAAAAAATAATAGTCTTTTATTAACTGTATTTTGAAAACACTAGTACAATCACTACACCAGTAAATAAATAAGTATATAAAAATAAAGCATAGCATACATTATAAAAAAAGAAAATGTAGTCATAGAAAATGGTCCAAAATCACAAATAGGAGGTAAACAAAGATAAATAGTAGTGAAAGATTACAACAAACAAGAATTAAAAAAGAAAGTAGTTACTATTACTTGAACAATGGCTTTCAACATCAATTCATGAACATAAAAGCTTGAACATTAAATGCACCTATTGAAAGATAGATCTTGCCAGAGTGAATCAAAGAGCAAGACTATACTCCCACTATTAGAAAGCAAGAAAAAATAACTTTCACTATGGCTATAGAAAATTTCAAAGCAATAGAATTATCTTTAAATATAGAAGAATGAAAAGATGCAAATATTCCAAAAAGACATAATATTTAACTTGTAAGTACCTGAAAATATAGTGTCAATCTACATGTGGTTAAAAAATAATAGAGGAATTGGAGAGATAGCACAGAATTAAGACACTTACCTGGTCTTTTATCCAACCTCAGTTCAATCCCCAACATTCTATATGATCCCCAAGAATAATCAAGAATAATTCTGGTGCACAGTCAGGAGAAGCATATATTATGTATTATGCATATATATGCATATATTTTATTATAAACCTAAAACTGCTTCTTAAGTATTTTTTGAAAGAGGTAATTTGACTAAAAGTAAAAAAGGCATTTTTTATTAAAATTAAAATTAAAATTAAAACGCATATGTCCAACTCTAATATTTTTAAAATTTATACATCAATTATATATGTACATTTAAAAAAATTACTAGAAGTGTCTCAGTTTTCTGCAAGGCCACTTCACAAATACAAAGAATGATAATGTTTTTAAGCATTTTAATTAAATTTAAATTATTTAATTTAAATTATTTTATGAAATAATAAATAAAATTTATTTATTTAAATTAATTGTTCAAATTCATTTAAATTAAATTCAAACATTTAAATTAAATGCCTTAATTAATGAGGAATCAGTCTGATGTGTATCATATGTAAAGAGTATCTGAACAAACCTAGGGGTAATAAATATTGGTAAAAATGTTGGAGAAAATATACATGATCTAAGTCATAATATAAGGTTTAGACACACTTCTCTATATATAATTAAAGAGTAAACATGTAAAAGCTATTAAAGCTTTTTATTTTTAAAATAAATCAAATTTAGTTTTACATTGCAAACAAAATTTAACAAATATTAGCAGGAAGAATAGTAGATTAAAATATTTTAACTTCTACAGAAATAAGGAGAAAACAAACTGATTAATAAGCTAACATTTTATGCTTTTTATAGAAAATTAAGATAACATTATGTGAAGCAATTGGAACTTTAACATGCAAAGGTTGGGTATGTATAAAAATCATTTTTCAAAGAGACTTGCTGTATAGGTAAGTGGACAAATAGACACTTTCCTTAGAAATTTGTCTTTCAGCATGGTTCCCTAGAGAACAACATTGTACATTGTCTGATGTCAATCCTGATTTGATCTCAGGTACCTCATATGGCTCCTGTGTACTTTCAGGTACCAAAGCCACAGTAAGCTCACAATACTACTGTCTATAAGCACCCCCTCAAAAAAATGGTGATTGTACTTTTTTTTTAGGACAGTGTAAGTATTTTTACACAAGCATCATGCAAAATGGCAGACATTAGAAACAACACAAAACATAATCAAAATGGAAATGAATAAATCATGAATATTGATTTTATTCCATAGTAGCCAGTGGAATACTATGGGACAGTGAATACATTTGAATAACATTAATAAGTATTCACCATAGATATCCCTGAAGATGAGTAATTAGAAAAAAATGATAAAAGAATACATGTATGAATTATTCCATATAATTTTATAAAATACATACAATAAAATAGTATATCAACTACATAGATTATGTGCTCACAATTCTTTTTCTTTAACTATATTATGGTTTCATATATTCTTGTAAGCATATCTTACAATATTGGAAAAATTACAGATTTATTTTTGTACATTTATTTTGTTAACTGTGCTTGGAGACTACTCCTAAATTGCTGATTGATAGTCTGTCAATCACCTGGCAGTTCTCGGGGAAACCTTGCTACTGGCAATTCTCAGGGTAACTTGTGGTGCTGGGAATTGAAGGTTGGGCCTCACATATAAAAAGAAAGTGCTTTATCACTGAACCACATTCCCTGTCAGAAAATTTATTATTGCAGTAAAAACAGTTGAAGATATTTTGCAGATCCACAACAATGAAGTTATTTTATAGTCTTTAGAGAAAATATTAAAATAAGTTTATGGTCTTTGCAAATAATTTATGAAGCACAGAAAACCATAGAAAATCAAGGTAAGATGCATAGCTATTAAATCTAATCTAGACTGTTTCAACCAAGAATGAACTTAACAGACAAGGTAGCTAAAAACAGAATATTTCACCCTCAGCATGGAGTCCTGCTGTAGGTTAAATGTTAATGCTTTCCCCTGAAGACTACAAGGAAAGAGGTTAAGCATTTAGGAATGATTCAATAGCTTAACCTCTGCTAGAGGGGCTTGTTAAACAGAACTCTCCATGGTAAAAAGTGTCAAATTTTCTGGGACTATTCCAAAACTGCCAATTCACCAACCACAATATAATGAGAGTCTCATTTTTATGAAATGCTTGAGCAAAGAACATTTCTTTATTTAAACACACACACACACACACACACACACACACACACACACGACCTGTGGGAAAATAACTAAAGTTATAGTAATTAAGTCATGAATAGAATGTTGCTTATTAAATGAATATTTTAACTGGCTGTGAAATTCATCCTTCGAGCTCAACACCAGTGGATATGAAAATGTGGGAAGATTTAACTTGTTTCACAGAGTAAACTATCACTAGAGAATAAGTCAATTATAACTTTAAAGTAAGGAACATTTTCCTGAGAGAATGAAATTTATAACATATTGAGCTAGTCAGATCCTCTGGGGAAGTGATAATGCAATCATTTAGTAAGTGCTGAAAGGCAGTTGTCTGTTCCTTCATTTGTATATACATCCAGACCTAGCTGTGAAAGTCATAGAATTAAAAATAATATGTGAAGGAAATTCAGCTGCTTAGTTTCAAAATGATCTAACCTGAATTTGGTATATTAATCCTAATTTTAGAAGAAAAGGAAACTTCCTTTTATACTGTATTTAATGGAACCATTTTAAGTTACATACACTGAGTCAGTCACAACTGAATTTCTGTTCAAATCATGGCTTTTGATATTTTTTAAATCTACTGCAACCATAGAATTTTTAAAACTTTCTTCAAGGTAACCTTGCACTTAAGATCCTACCCTTGATCTTAGTCAAAGGGCTGAGGTGCAATGCATTTAAGATCAATAATCAAATATGCAGTTCCTCTATTTACACAGGGAATTGAAAAGTAAATGGATTTAAAATATTCAAGACTCATATTTGCATTTTATTATTTATAACCTCAAAGGTATGATTTTTAACTTGCAATCAGACCACCATAGTAGCAAGGACATGAAGTAAATCAAAAGTCTGAATTCAGACATAAAAGACTTTTAGCTAGTAGAAATTCCTTTCATCCTTTACTGACAGAGAAAATTAATTACTCTGTCAGATTTTTTAATAATTTTACCTTTGAATCTCACAATAATTTAACTTAATATTATTTCACATAGTTCACAAATTATTACCGCTCCCTATTCAACTATGCACTTACCTTTTATGCACCCTCTCCTAGGTGGTGCATAAAAAAATCAAAATGGAAAAAAAATCAAAAATTTACCCAAAATAAATGAATGCATAGAATATTAGTTGAGTAGCTACTTTGTAGCAAGTGTATCTCTTTCATGAAGTAAGCTGTTTATATGTTATTAATGTTGTATCCCAACAGAGAAATAAAGAGAAAACTGGAATTACTTTTTCTTTTCTCAATATCTATTGACCTCAAATGCTCCATACAAACACAACTACAAGCTCAACTCAGGAGTCACCAGATACCTAGGCTCAGTATGCCTCAGATATGATCCTTACTGAGCCAAGGAAGGTAAAGGTCTTTATACCCAATGTTATACTATGCCACCCATAATAGCACATGCTACCATTCTATGCTGAACTTTCAGCACTATGTACTGGATTTTCAAATAAGGGCAAGACAAAGTCTCAGCCCTCATTCCTTCTTCATTGTATGAAAGAGTCTAGTCTAAAATGAGATTTCAACCAAGATTCTGAAGTCATGTTCAACTCAGCGTTGCTTCAAGGGAAGGGCATAGAAGCCAATCGATCTGAGGTAGGAAAATTTTCTAGAAGATATTCAACATATTCCCTTTATTTTAGGAGGCTGGAGCAATAGCACAATGGGTAGTGTTTGTCTTGCACACGTCCAACCCAGGTTCAATCTCCAGAATCCCGTATGGTCCAGGAGTGATTTCTGAGCACAGATACAAGAGTAACCCCTGAGCATTGCCGGATGTGGTCCCAAAACCAAAAAAGTAGAAATTAAAAATATTCCCTTTTTTTTTATTTGTTTCACAATTTGTTGGTGATTTTACTATAGTTTTTCAGAGGCAAACACCTATCAAGGAAGAGGACTATAATGATATAGATAAGTACAAATGCCAACATTAACAGGTATTTTTAGAAGATAGGTAAAAGGTTCACAGTGTTCTTTCTATTGTAATTTTGGCACATATTATTTTTCGATTTTTTTGTTTGTTTTATTTTGCGGGCCACACCCAGTGGTGCTCAGGGGTTACTTCTGGCTCTGCACTCAGAAATTAACCTTGACAGGCTCAGGGGACCATGTGGGATGCCGGGGATTGAACTTGGGTAGGCAACTTAAAAAGACAAACACTCCCCACTGTGCTATCTCACCTGCCCTAATTGCTTCTCTTTTTAATTGAAGCACCAGTGATTTACAAAGTTATTCATAGTTGTTTTATTTTATTTTGGCGTTTTAAATTTTTTGTTTATTTTTTTTATTTTATGAAAACAAAGATGCAAAGAAAGAGGACAAGGTAAAGTTACAGTGGGAAGACAATCACCCATAAACAGAATTCTTAAAAGAAATCCCCTTGCTGAGACCTTAATTTTGAATTTTCAGCCAAAAACCATTAAGGAAAATAAAACAAAGCACATGCACAATTACTTTGTCCCTCAAGTCCCCAGATTGTAGTACATTATCACATTTCTTAGCAGTACACAAAGCAATCTACAGCCACAAAATTTATGTAACTCCTTTAACATTAAAGGCTATAGTATTGTTGTAACAGTTGATCATAATATATTATTTCATTAAGGATAAGTCAAAGGAGCACAGCAAAGACGGTGTTAGAGTGGCAATTGTTTGCATAGGCCCAGCAAAATATAGAGGGCATGGAAAGGAAAAGCCTTGGTCTAAATACAAGGAGACCTTACCCCTGAAGTTTTCTGGCATAAGATCAACTAACTCTAGGCTTCAGGCATATTAGGTAGTCCAACATACGTCATTGTCTGTAGTGCCAATACACTTTTATTTTTCACACAGTCACTGTTGCTGGTATCAGGTTTCTGAAGCTAAAGATCCTGGAATATGTCCAAATCCTACATCAAAGTCAGGATGATATGGAGTGTCCTTTAGCTTCACCTTACAATTTGAGGGTGATGCAGACAGCTCAATCCTGAAAACGGGTCATTGTTAACTCTTCTGGGTATTAAGGGAAGTCACTGTTGAGTAGGTCTATGCCAAAGCAGTGGTAGGGTCTTCCCTGGTAGAGGATTGTTTTCAGATGATGTTATACACAACCGTGGTTGTTTTGTAGATGGCATCCCAGGTTCAGGGGTAAATGGACATTGCCCGTTCTTCTGAGGCCTGGGCCAGGTCTTTATTACAATGTTCAGGGTGTAAGATCCCACTGCATTACAAGATTTGTGTGTTCCCATCTCTATTAGATAAGAACGTGTTTGTATGTATAGTAATTTCCCATTTTAATGTGCCTATGCAAAGGAAAAACAATGCCACATGGCGTAATTGGTGCCTGTGGGACATTAGAACAAGTCCAACAATCCCCTTGACTTGGTTCTAACATAAACTTTAAATGGAGGGACACTTCTACCAGACTTTCTTATTAAACAGATAACAAAGAGAAGAACAGACAAAACAAATACATAGTTGGGTGGGGGTATTAAATTTAGTGCACCACTTTGGTCTGTGATTTGACCTGTAAGGTATCAAAGGTAAAAAGGGTAAATGGGGGAAATAATGGTTGGGACTAAGTCAGTAAAGGACTAGAAATGAGTTTTAGACATGCACTGTCCCAGCATCTATCCCTTCACTAGTACCAATTTCCCACCACGAATGTTCCTAAGATAGCACCCCTATAAAACCCAAACCCTACTCCTGCCTTCAATCTTGACAGGCACCCTTTTAAGTTCAATGTTTAAAGTTTGGGTCTCATAATTTTACTGTTGTTGACACTATGGTTGAGATATTTAAGTCTAGCATTCTTTAGCACCACTGTCATAGCTGTGATCCTTGACCCCTAACCTCAACTATTTCTTATCTGTCTTTAACCCCCTTCCCTCCACTTTATTTCTTTCCTTATTCCTATACTGTAGGGTCAAAGGTGATCTAGGTATCCTCTCTTTACTATTACATTCCTTCATCCATTTATTCTAAATTTCACCTAGATAGCTCCATTCATTCTAAATACCATCTAAAATTTATCCTGTGTTAATATTTCTTCTAGCTTACTTCATTTAACGTATCTTCCAGTTCCACTTATGTTGCATTGAATTGCATTATTTTGTCATTCCCAATAGCTGTGGAATATCCAATATCCCTCAACATATAGATATATATAGATATATATATATTGACTATATATTGACTATATATATTGAAGTATACATATATTTTAATTTCTAAACTTAGGAAGTTGCTTAATGTTTTGATGTATCAAATATATTTAGAATGTTCTGTTTTTAATAAATTACCTAGAATTCTATAATATGAGTGAGTGAATTTTTCTTGAACAAAACATCATGAACTTTCATGAAGTTCCTTGAATATAAAAATGTTTTATTTTCCCTATTTAATTTCCAAGAGTGTACAACTCATTGGCAACTATTAAGAGATGCTTTTCTACACTTTCATTGGAATATAATATCCAAAGCTAAAGCAGCCTCAAGCATACCAAACAACATAAAATATCTTTCCCTGGAGCTCAGACTCCTTCTTATTATATATTTGTTTAGATTTTAAAGGCTTCTATTCGAATTATTTCCTTTCAATTTTGAAATCTTTCTTTTGAAGTAGGAGGAAGAATAAAAGATGCACTTCCTTCAAGTTATTTTGCAGAATGACTGGTGAGTATCTTTATTGTTTAGAATTCCTTCTCCTTTTCTTAGCTCTGTACCACACCTCTCTAAAAAGTGTGCCTTTAATGATTTACCTGCAGTTTTTCAGCAGGGAATCAGAAGTACTGGAATAATCAGAGGCAGTCAAGGTCTTTGCAAGGAAAAGCTGGGCCCCAGAGAATCTTCACTCCTGGACCAGTTGGCTAATAGGGCTCTTGGAATTAGGGACTGAAATGTCTCACTTCTCCAGCTGGAGACTGCAAATAGAAAAAGCAGCATGGGACAGTTGGCTTCAAGGACTTTCTGCTATGGTTTATTTACTTCTTCTTCAAAATATAAAACCAAGATCAGTGACTAAAGACAATTTATGGCTTTTTAAAGTTACCTTTTACAAGGAAGGTTATAATCTGTTATAATACAGATTAATTGTAGAAATTAGAGAGGGGAGAAAAATCTAATTTCAGCTGCTTATCATCCCAATTACTCTTTAAACTTTACTATTAGCAGAGTTTGACCCATCTTACTTTAAATTATTCAAGCACCTCACCTCATCACTTTTTTTTTTAAATTGTCTCTAATTTTAAAAACTTTACTTGCAGAAAGATTTCTAATCTGAACTCTATAATTTTCTTCTGCTTGGTGTCAGGACATTAGAGTTTATTATACTTCATTGTCTTTGTTTATGCCAAGCAATTAAATTTAGGGAGCTCTTTAGAGGAAAGAGCAGGGTGCCACCTGTAAGTGGGGACTGTTAGGAGGTTGTTTCATACTATTTTTCTTTTTCTAGTAAATAATAACATTTAAGACAGATTTTATGTCACTACATTGCTACTCTAAATTTTCAATTGCTGTTTATTGTTCCTCATATGAAGTCCCATTCACTTTGGAACTGAAGCATATTATAAACATTTTCTCAGTTAATATTCTATGCTGACTTCCATTACTTCATAAAAAAGAAAACTTCTGCAAATAACAAGTCTTTTTATTTCACTTCAAACCACCTTTATTTGCCATTTTAAAAGAATTTTCTGTCTAATTATGAAATTTTCTTATAATACAAAGTATTATACTATAGGGGCAATAACAAAACAAAAGAGTGAAAGATTACAAAGAAATAAATAGACAAATATAAACTGACTATAAATGTTAAGATATAAATGCTTACTAGTAGTAGGTCATAAATTAAAATTCATACAATGTATATTAAGTAATAAATTATAATCCCAAAAATATTGTAGCTATCTTTTTTGTTTGATTGTTTGGGCCACACCCAACAGCAATCAAAGATTACTTGTGCCTCTGAACTCAGAAATTACAACTAACAGGCTCAGGGGATAATATGGGATGCCAAGGTTTAAATCCAGGTCAACCCCCTGCAAGGCAAATGACTACTTGCAGTGCTATCACTGTGGCCCCTACCTTATTACATTTGATTAAAAATGTCAAAGATAAGGGCTGGAGCAATAACACAGTGGTAGGATGGACTTGGGTTCGATCCTCAGCATCCCATATGGTCCCTCATGCCTACCAGGAGTGATTTCTGAGCATATAGCCAAGAGTAACCCCTGAGCGTCACTGGGTGTGGTACCAAAACAAAAAAAAATATCAAAGATATTTAACTAAATGTTTTATAAAGATATTTAATTTCTTGGCCAACACATTATTAATAAATAGCTTACTTATTTTTTAAAAATATTTCCTATTATGCTTTTCATTTCATTTCTCTAGGTTACATTTCAATACATGAAAAAATAATAAAGACATATTAATATCCCAAACTGTGCTCTGGATGGTTTGGGCGAGCACTACCTCATTTCAGGGATACCGTGTCTAGTAGTGCCTTATGTGCTCTATACCAAGTTGATAAGAATGAATAGAGAGAAGTTCAACTTATGCTTTTCTTGTCAAACTCTAAGCTATAGTAGTGGTATGGCAGTTTTATTCTCATATTTCTTTGTTTTATTAATAATACATTTAGCAATTCTATCTTTTTCAAGTTCACTATATCATAAATTACTCTGGATGTTGCTTTATTAGAGCTCAAGGATTGAAGTGTTTTCCTTGTGTGTCATCAAGTCAGAATAAATTTCTGATATCATGAGATTCCCAAAAAGCTAGGAGTAACTCATGAGCTGCACAAGTTGTAATATACTTCCCTTTAGAAAAAGAAAAAGGAAGGAAGAGAAAGTCCTGGGTACTGCCAGGTATGTCTCAAAAATAAAATTAAAATAAAATTTACTGTACTAAATTTTACACATGTATGGTTTAATTAATAAGATCACTATGACCTTTTATTTACCTATTAATTGATAGTATATGGACTCATATATATGCCTCATATATATGCCTCTCAGTAAGAGGACTGGATAAAGAAATGGAAAATATCATTATTAACATACTTCTAATATACCACTGAAAATGGCGAAATCATTCCTTTGGGGGAAAATTGGTGATCATGCATAGCAAAAAAAAAGATAATTAGTGAACAGTATTACTCAGGTGGGGACTATAAATAACTAAAACAAATTAACTGAAAGAAAGACAGCAATAACAACAACAACACTAATTCCCTAGTATACCTAATACCACAAGATATAATGAAAATTCTAAAAGTCATGAGTAGGAAAGGGGACAGGGGAATTGGTAGAAGGCTCATTTGATAGATTAGATGACACAAAAACATCAGTGGTAATTCTGCTGAGTCTCAGAAACATATTAATATTAGATGATATAGCATTGAAAAATTATAATATTCTAAACTAAGAAAAGATTATAATTTTTTTCAAATGTTTTATCCAGCCTACATCCTGCCACATAAGTTTTCTGCCCAACTCCACAGATTTTATATTTAATCTCAGGAAAAAATGCAGTCCAACTACTAAAACTCACTAGTAGTTATAGCAATAAATAGTCTAGGTACCAGGATTTGGGGAATGAGAACTCTGGGATCTTCTCAGAGGTGGGGGGCAGACAGCCTGCCCTGCTGATCCCTATATACTTTTGGAAGTCCCAGAAGTCAAAACCAAAATACCTCAGCCAATGCCATGTAAATTTATCAGCCCAGTTCTACAAATCCTGTAGTTCCTGCAGTGACACCTCAAAATTTCACAGTACTGCCAGTCCAGTGGGAGCAGAGCAAACTAGATGGGAAAGTACCATAGGAGTCAACTAATCTCAACAAACAAACAAACAAAAAAAAACACAAAATGCTCAACTAACAACAAACACCTTAGTAAACTCTCAAACAATGAGTTAGTGCCCCATTGTAAGATAAAGCAATTGGTTATCAATTTTCTTTTACTATCATATTTTTTATAATTCCATTTAGTTGTAACAAGCAATATAAAATAAATTACTTTGTGCACTCAGGAGGGCAAGCTTGGGGGTAAGTGAAAAACTTGGAATGAGGACTGAGGAATAGAACACTGATGAGGAATTGGTTTTAGAGCATTGAATGCCAGCAGCAACCTGAAAGCTATGAACTGTTTAAATCATGGTGTTTAAAGTAATACTTTTTTAAATAGTAAAATAAAATGTTTCATTCACTTTTAAATATTATGTCTTAGTACTAACAGTTTTGAATAGTGCCGCTGGAATTTTTCTTTGCGTGCAGTGTTTATATTTATACTTAATTTTAGGGGAAATAAAATATTTATTATATTCTGTTTGATTTCTTAAAAAATACCTCTAAATCTTGTTTTATTTGGGGACCATATCCAGCAGAGCACAGGACTTAATTCAGACTCTGCATTCAGGGGTCATTCCTTGAAGAGATTGAGAAGCCAAATGAGATGACAAAGATCAAATTTGGGTCAGCAGCATACAAAGCCAGAGCTCTACTTCTATACTATCTCTCCAGGCCTTTTATTTGTTTTTATGGTCCTCAGTTTTCTTCATAAAAGTTCCATGCATATTTGTTGAAGTTATTTGTTTTTAAAACATATTTTCTATATCATAACTATGATCTGTATATCATTACATTTTTTAAAATGTTCTTACAAGTACATTGGAGAATTAATGATTTATAAATAATTTTAACAGGATTACTGGCATGCTCTTTAAAGTATAATAATTTTGCAGGTATTTGCCTTAATGTTTTAGACATAAAATCATATATATCCTTGTATTGCCCACAGACATATAAATGGCTCAGTACATTGAAGTAGGCATATATAGAGAGAGACAGAGAGAGAGTGAGAGAGAGAGTGAGAGAGAATCAAATGCTTACCATGAATTACATATATTTCACATTACTTTATGTACTTTAACTTTTTCACTTGATTTTATGTTATGTTAACTTTTTCATCCAGAGTCTAAATAAACTAAGCAATTTTATTAAGTAACAAGGCAATATTCATGAATAGATGCATTCTTATAATTTAGACTTATAGTAAAAACAGGTGGTGTATTAGTGTAACTATTTGGGGGAGAGGGGAGGTCATACCAGCAGCGCTCAGGAGTTAGTCCTGGCTCTGTTCTCAGAAATTGCTCCTGGCTTGGTGGACCATATGGAATGCCAGGGATCCAACCCTCATCTGTCCTAAGTCAGCCTTGTGCAAGGCAAATGTTCTACCTCTGTTCTACCACTCCAGTTCTAGTGTAATTACTATTAAAAGTCATGAACAAATAACTTTATACTGGTGCTACTTATGAGTCTGGCCAGGACAATTTTTCACACTTCAAGCTTCACATGTAAATAGCACCTATTCCAAAATTCAACTATTTTCAATGCCTCCATAAAAGATAGCTTTCCACCACTATCTAAAAGTAGAGCATTCCTATAAAACTTTCCAAGAGCAAAAATGATATAAAGCAAAGAATTGCAATGAACTTATATGGAAATATGTTTTAGTGTTCCCAGACCCCAAAAGCAGCCTACCATGTCATACCAAATAATACATAAAATCTATAACACTAACACAAAGGTAAAGGAGGCATGATGTGAACAGTACACAGCCTTTAAAAGTAATTCTCAGATAAACAGTGTATGGGGCCACTGTTGCTGGGGACTTTTTATTCCAGGGTATATGTTGATTCTTTTATTGATCACTGCAAAAATCAACATTGAAAGCTGTATTTTTCAGTTTGTCTTTTGTCATAAGGCAAAAACTTCTATGAATTTCTCTTCAATTAAAGAAAGCAGTGCTGCATGTCCTTTGTAAAAGGAGTTTTATAACATGAGTTTAAAAAAGTGGAAGATATTTCAAAGAGTTATAATAGTTGTCACTACAATTTTGCTAATACCACCTGTTGTTCACCAAATCTTTATTATGTGAGAGTTGACAGAAACACATAAACAGGCATCACACTATAAGAGGGAGAACCACTGGTGGCCTTATTTGGTTAGTTGCTTAGTCTTACCCAGTAAGGAGAAATCAGTGAGGAGAAGTCAGCATGTGGAGAGGGAAACCTAAGAACTCACAGGAACTACGACTTCAGAAATAATGGAGAGATACTGGCTATAATTGAAGGTTACATTAATGGATTACTCATCTTTCTCATCTTTGACAACAGTTTTCAAGTTGATTGGCTGGTATTTTGCACCCCTTTGCTTGATTTTGTTTGTTTGTTTGTTTGTTTTGGGGCACACCTGGTGGTGCTCAAAAGTTAATCCTGGCTCTGCACTCAGAAATTGCTTCTGGCTTGAGAGACCATCTGGGATGTTGGGGATTGAACCAGAATTTATCTGGGGTCAGCCACTTGCAAGGCAAATGCTCTGCCACTGTGCTACCATTCCATCCTCTGCCTGGTTTTCTTTACCTGAAAACTCTGAATGACATCATAATTTCATTAATTTATAAGGAGACTATATGTTTCAAATAAAAATGTGTATTGCTATTGCAATTCCTCTCTTTTCTATCTTTAAGTTTCAGGGGCCAGGAAAATTATACAGAGATTACGGTGTAGGTCTTGCAGATTTGAGACATCTGGTCCAATCCAAACACCACAAGATCCCCAGCATCACTAGAGTACCACCAGGTGTGACCTTGATTTTCCTCAAGCACTCCTGGAGTTATTGAGCAGTATTGCAGACTTGACTGCATTCTCAGGCCTGGTTGACTAAGCATTTCAGAAGATCTTTAACTCCATGACCACCACTTTGGAAGCTCCCACCCACCAAAATAAAATGAAATTAAAAATCTTTAAATCTAAAAAATACACTCTACAACTTGACCATGTATGTATGTAACAGGTCAAGTTGCTAAGGTCAAGTACTTCAAGGGCAGAACTGAGAGCTGGTTTATATATATATATATATATATATATATATATATATATATATATATATATATAAATATATATATAATAATAAATAAATATATATAGCTGTGGATATAGAGTAGGTTACTTATCTCTGATTTTTGATAATCATAGCTATGCACAACAATTAAAGGTAGAAGAGAAGGAACCAATGGTTAAAAACAGATCGAGTTTTATAATTTAGTATATGGTCCCCTGTCCACCCTCAGAAGGAATCCGTGAGCACAATCAGGAGTAAACACTGATCATTCACTATCGGGTGTGTCACAACTGCTTCAATATATAAGTAAACAAAACAGATCAGATATATTCAATTAAAAAATAGTTAATCCCTTTGTTCTGTCTTGATTTTTGATTCTGGGATCAAAAAAATATAATTTTACATAGTTAATCAAACACTGGTTTAAAAGCTTTTTGACAATTTCTTCTTAAGATAAGCTTGAACATTTTCAGAGTTTTTTCCAGAGTTTCTGAAAATGCTCATAAAATTATGAAAAGGCCAATGACAGGTTGAGGTTCTGAAAATGATTCTAATATAGGGTGTGTTTTTTTTTCTCCCTAGTGATCCGGAAGGTGAGCATACTTGCCTTTGAGCTTTTGAAAAAGGTCATTTCTCAGATAAATGACTCATTAGAAACTCTGTTCTGGGAATTTTCAGCTCTTGTCTTGTCTGATAACAATTCACTTCAAACATTCAATTTTTAACTGCAGATTAAGAAGAAAGTGAACATACAAATTTGATATATCTGGAAATCAAATGAGCTAATAATAAAGCTTGCACATATATTCATTTTATACAACTATCCACAAAAATAATATATTGAATATATAATAATATATTGAATACATGGTCAGCCATTTTTTTATCTCAGTTACTAACTAAAAGAAAAAGATCTAAAGATTCAGATTATGGCTTAGAATAGCAAAAAGAAACAGGTTTAATTGCTACCAGAATAACAGTATTTGCAGGGTAATAATATATTTAATATTTTAATATATTTAATCTTTAAATATATAAAATATATTTAATATACTTATCTTTACTTTATGTAATTTAATCAGCACATCATGGCTCTATTTTCACTGCTATGTTTTCCAAGAATTTTTATTTCATATTAGTTGTCTAATGTAGTCTAATGTCTAATGTTGTCTAATGTAGTATGTTTAAGGGTTGAGAACATTATTAAAAAAATGATGGATTTAATTTTTATTCAAATTTCTCCTATGAATTGTATGTGGCTTTCTTTGAGCAGAATCTATATGCCCTTCTCTAGAATTCTTCAGATATGTTCAATACTTTAGGTCTATAATAGATCATTATAGCTTTTAAAAATTAAATAAAAAGACAATATTTTTAAATTATATATTAAAAGGTCCTGGGGAGAAGCTCTTAAATTAACTTCTCTGATTTCTCTGTCTACTGTCTTGTATAATTATGTCCCTAAGTCAAAAAAGCAAATTCTGCTTGCTGGAATAATTCTGCATAAATATGGCATTTTAATCAAACAGTAAATTCACAGCTTTATAACATTTTACCTTACATTATAGAACATATCAACTCTGCCAATATGAATATTTTTATAACAACCACATGAATACTAACTGTCAAAGATTAAACTTAAATTTCAAAATATTTTTTCATAACACTCAAAGTCTTGCCATGTATGAACAAAGCAAAAGAACGTTGAGCATCCAGAGAGAATAGTCTTAATAAGATCAATAAATTTTATTTGGAGAGAACATCTATTACAATTTGAGGCAAAAATCTCAAAACACAAGGTAGTATTTTAAGAAATTTTTGTATCACTGTCATCTTAACCACAAAGGTAAACTTCCTTATATTGTTTTTTGTTTTCTCTTGTGTTTTAGATAGAAACAAATCCTTGAAAAAACCTACATGAGACCATTTTATGTAACAGTGGGCTGCAAAATTATCACTATATTCCTATGGCTAGAAACAGACTAAAATTGCTAGATAAAGACAAAAACTTTTTCTTAAAAGCTTGGAGGAGCTAGCAAATAAGGAATTCCTAGCTAGATATAAAAGAAAATGTATCTGGAGAAAAGAGCCATTGAAGTCCTTTCATTTGAAACCTCTGTTACCTTTAGAAACTGAATTCTTATTGTTTAGAGAAAGTGGAAGTGGTTGAGAAATAATAGAATAAGAAAAACAAAACTAAAAATTCAGAACTTCTCAAGGTGGAGTCTCTAAGACTTTCCTTATATTTTTTTGAGGTCATGATGGAAAGATCAATGTAGTTAAGATCAATAAGGTACATAAAGTAAAATTTTATAATAGTTTAATGCCTAGTATAATAAGGGTTACATATTTATATTTAAATTACATAAAATACTATCTTTATTTTATACATTTTATATATATTTAAAAAGATTGCATGTTTTACCAAAAAAAAAAAACCACATATGGGAATGGACTGATAAAAGAGCATTAAGATACTTTCTCCATTTGTGTTTCTGAAGTAACATGAAATAATGGTATCAAATCCTCTTATCTTATGATATCTACCAAGGTTTTAAAACATATGCTTCTCTGGGCTACAATTACAGATGCAGTGGTCTGCTAAATTAGTAATTTTAATAATGTTGAAAACTCACCTATTTTGGAAAACAATAATTGACTAAGAGAAGGAATAGTAAAATGAAAAAAATAACTGTAGTTCTCATTCATCTTCAAACTTTGTCAATATTTTGTATATCCCGTTTTTCCCAATCTCCTCCAATTCCTTTTTGTTTGTTTGTTTGTTTGTTTGTTTTGGACCACACCCAATTGTGTTAAGGCCTTACTCCTGGCTCAGTATTTAGAGATCACACTTGGCAGGCTTGGGGACAATAGAGAGTACCAGGGATCGAACTTAGGTCAGCGTTGTGTAAGTCAAGCATTCTAGAACTGTACAAGTTCTCTGGGCCCCTTTTTAAAATAGGTTAAAGAAAAATCCAGACATATTATTACCTTATAAATATATCCATATTCCACTAGTGAGTAGAAGAAAATATTTTAACATGATGCAAAATTGTCCAATCAGTCTGTGATGTTATTAAGACATGCCCTTACTTCAATAATTATGTTTATAGTTGTTTTCTTTGAATAAAATCCAAAGTTTATACATTTGATATGAAAGTATTCTCTTTTCCTAGCTCCTATCATAATATTTTGCCAATAATCTATAATGTATAATAGAAACCAGGTCAGGGCCAGAGAGATAGCACAACCAGTAGGTAAGCACAACCAGCAAGCAAACTGGTTCAAATCTCAGCATTGCATATGGTCCCTTGAGCACTTCTAGTAGTGATTCCTGTGCACAGAGCTCTGAGCACCATCATGCATGGCCATAAACAAAAAAGGTTAAAAGAAAGATATAAAAACCAGCTTGTTAGTGCTAGATTTACCACATATTTGATATTTGGTAGATTGTTTTCTTTCTTTTTTTTTTTTTTTTTGGTTTTTGGGCCACACCCTGTGAGGCTCAGGGGTTACTCCTGGCTATGCGCTCAGAAGTTGCTCCTGGCTTCTTGGGGGACCATATGGGACGCCGGGGGATCGAACAGCGGTCCGTCCTAGGTTAGAGCAGGCAAGGCAGGCACCTTACCTCCAGCGCCACCGCCCGGCCCCAGATTGTTTTCTTAAAGTACTGATTACTCTTTCTTCAGTAGTCTATTTCCTTTTTTTTTCCTTTTATGGAAGAATACAGACTCACTTTCTAATCTTGACTTCAAAGTGTTCAAGTGTGAATATGCTATTATGTGATAGCATCACTCCAATAGAGTAGACAGGAGAATGGTACACTCCAGTATCAAAAAAAAAATCACTGTAAAAATATTCACAAAATTGACAATGATAAGGTCAAACTATCTATTTGAAGCAATAATAATTGCATTGCTATATGTCTAAGTCTAATTATATAAAAGGCAAAAAATTAATGGACTTTTTAACTCATTATTTTTAGAATAATAAACCCTTTTACAATTAATCAATCACTCTTCTTTGTGCTTGCAGGATAGTCTCAATTACAGACCAGATTCCCTATTTTTAGAGCAAAGTTTCCCACTTTTGAATCTTTTATTTGGGTCCTCATTGCAGTTATAGGGTACCAATTCTAGAATAACTGTCTAATATGAGTATTACAAATTCTTACATATTTAAATGAATAACTTGATATTAAATTAACAATAGCTAAATAATTTGTCAGGGATATGTATAATCTTTTAATTTTACCAACTTATGTCAACCAACTAGTAAAATGTGTGAATTATGAGCCAGATTCCATATCTAGTTGATTATCTCCTTTACTCTTTATTTTACCAAATCAGAAATTCTTTTCTATATTGGAGCCTCATTGAGTAAGTCAGACTTGGGGAGCCTGGGGACACTCTTGGCAATGTTTGGTTTGGCATCATGGTGCATGAGATGATCAGTGTTGTCATGTATTCTATTAGCTATATGTAGCATGTTTTCTATAAGCTGAGCTATCTTCTCAATCCCAAACTAGAAATTCTTTTTAAATTTTTATATGATTTAATTTCCTAGGGCCCTACTAAACCATTTTTGGGGGCTCTGGGTATCCTACCTGGTGAAGCTCAGTCAACTGGCAGCTGGACTATTCTGGCTGACGTATTTTCAGGCCCTGCAATGCCAGAGTTATCTAAAGGCACCTCAGCAGTGCTCTGGTAACCTTCAGGATCACACTCAGCAATGCTAAAGATTTCCTTGTTTATACCCAGCTATGCTAAATGAGTGGAAGGCCATGTGGTATCCACTGAGTCTAGCACATGACCCTCATGACCCTTGTACTATTCTCCTGCTTCCAATCAAATATTCTTATCTAAAAAAACAATATATCAACCAAAATGAGTTTGAATATTCTGTTTGTTTCATAGTTCTGAATCATTCCAGCCTGATACTAAATATCCACTCATCAGAATATTCCTAATTTAACATCATGTCCTTTAAAATAAAATATGCTAAATTTATTAGTGCAAAATATTCTAAAGCTATGCAATGATCAAGAGATATAGTAGTAAGCATATTTAAAATTCTCTCTGATCCATCTAGTTCTTAATAGCATGATTTCATATGCCTTCAAAGCATTTAATTTCCCTTAATATATAAGAGTATATTTTATTTATTTAACTGACAGGTAAAGAAAACGTTAAGGATAAAAAAGAATCATATTCCTGGCAACTGAGCTGAATACCCTGATTTAGACTTTATAGAAAGTCCTGTTTTCTTATCATCAATATTAACATCATGTTGCCACTAAGGTAATATATTCAGGTTATTCAAGTTCCTAAATGTATTTTTGAGATGTCACAAAGCAAAAGTGCCTGAAATAGGAGAAAAAGACCATGATTTTTTATTGGTTCTGTGAATCTTAAAAGAAATCTTATCCCTCATTTGAAAGGTTCCCAGGAGCAAATTTCCCCTGACAACTATCTTACTTCAAAGAAAAGAAATTGAGTCTTGTTTTCACTTCTAGCTCAATCTTTGAAGAGCAACCTAAAAAAGTCAGACATTCTATGGATGATTATCTGAATTCACAATATTTTATATTTATTTGAACTTTTAATTCAAAGTGGGTATATTGACAGTTATTGATAAGAACCATATTTGACATTTCAATGAATACATTATATTTAATTATCAATTTGATTTGTGACCAAGAGTGACTCTTACTGGTTATTAATATTAAATGCCCTTACTCAATCATTATTACAAAGTTGACATACTGATGACAGGTAGGCAGAGAATAGACTTCACATTGCTCTACCTAGTAAACAAAATATTGAACATAAGTAAAAATAGCTTCTTTGCCACAAAATACAAACAAAAAGATGTCAATGCCATTGATTTCTCTATTTGTATATTTCCCTGGTTTTATTTGCCTACCACACGGAAGTCACATATGTTTTCTTTCTGAGACCTGGAAGGGTTTGCATCTTTCTTCTCACGGCACCTTTCCATGAGCTTGTCTTTCCATCTACAGCAATAGAGTTGCTACTTTCTAACTCATAAGGTTACTTTTTCTCTTTCTCTAGATCTCATTTAGAGACCTAGATCTTCACACAAAACATAGAATTGATGACATTAACAGGGAAAGATTTGATTTTTATTTTAAAAAGCGGAAACTTTTTAAAGTTTTCTATTAGCTGAGCTATCTTCCCAATCCCAAATCAGAAATTCTTTTTAAATTTTTATATTATTTAATTTCCTGGGGTCCTACAAAACCATTCTTGGGGGCTCTGGGTATCCCTCTTGGTGAAGCTCAGTCAACTGGCAACTAAACTATTCTGGCTGACATATTGCTCAGGCCCTGCAATGCCAGAGTTATCTAAAGGTACCTCCGCAGTGCTCTGGTCACCTTCAGGATCTGTGCAATGCCCGAGCTGACCCAGAACGGACCTGGGTTTGATCCCCATTGTCCATATGGTCCCCCAAGCCAGGAGCGATTTCTGAGAGCATAGCCATGAGTAACTCCTAAGCATCACCAGGTGTGGCCCCAAAACAAAAACAAAACAAAAAAAGCAGCAACAAACTATATATTTCACACAACTCTATCAGACTATCATGGGAGTTCTTATTAATCCAGACACTTGCATTTTCCCTTTCTCTTCCCTAATTTGTTGCTGTTGCTATTATTATGAAGCCCAGAATTGCTCACTTGGTAGCAGTTCTTGCATGTGATTGCTAGGTCTCACACTTGCTGCTATGTCAGAGATCTCACAATGGCAGTGTCAGGGATTACAGTTGGCAATATGGGGTGATATGGGTGTTGGTTTCATACAACTGTTTAAGGCAAGTGTTCTACTAAAAGCCAACGTTGACAGAATAGAGAGATATATCAGAGTTCCTGTTGCAACCGTGATAAGAGAGCCTGGAGTCAACCATCTTATGAGAAACAAACTGCAGGTCAAGTAATGGTAAGATCACTGTGGGGGCCCCAGAGCTACAGGAATCAAATGGGACACTTAAGCTAAAGACATGCATTTGACCACCTAAGATTGGATGCTGTGACTTGTCTTTAAACACTGGCAATTTGGGAATCTAGAGTGTGTTGCAGGGACAGTTAGTTACTTCTTTCATGCCCTCTGTGTCAACACTTCAGGACCATAACTGAGGGAATCATGACTGAGCTGTCATTCAAGCTGAACAATGGCAAAACGTTGGGAAATGATAAGATTTTGAAGCTCTAGATGACTTCTTTGTGTTGGAGAGAAGGACAGTGAGGTCTATTAAAGTGGAGAATTTATGGCTAGAAAAGTGTCTTAGCTGTTTGAGCAGACACTTTGCAGCAAGTAAAGCAATACAAAGGGGAAGTTAAATAAGTAAAAACGAAACCTGTGCCATCATTAAGAAGTACCTGCTAGTCTAAGAGCCACAGGTTACAAACCTGTGTTGTGGACCCATTTCTACAAGAAGCGATCTAGGGAAAACATGGAAGATTTAGACATTTCCCAACTTTATTGAAAACCCAAGCTAGTCTATCTATAAAATCACCAATGAATGCCTCAGAATGCTGCAGATGGAAGTGGAGTGTTTGCTGAACTCAAGAATGGTTCTGGTTGTAGAAGAAAGGGAACAAGAGGAATTTCAAAGCTACTCTCATTTTCCCTCCTAGAGCATGATTGAAGAAAAACTTCCACTGATAGAACACATCTTCACCCAACTCAAATTCCTGAGAACTGAAAATAGGATTTTTTAGATCACAAATCACGGTGCCTCATAATGGAGAACCAAAGAAAATGCCGGAAAAAAAAAAAAAACAAGTTTAAAACTAGTGACAGAATGAATGAGAAAGAGATTTCTACATAATGAAACTAGATGCCATGGAAACAAGGAATCTAATAGACAATGAATGTAGAATGCCTATTATGAAAAGTTACAATGAACTTCACCAAAGGAACACTAACATTGAATGAAACATTAACAAAATGAAAATGCAGGAACAGAAGTGAACTATTAAAATATATTAAAACTGTTTTTAAAAGTTAGAAAATGTTGATACTAAATATAAAGTCACATAGAATGAAAACCTTTATGAAAAGGACAACCAAAAGACCCATTTTCACAGAGAAAAGAATAATTAAAACTGAGTATATAATTGCAATAATGTCTCAAATGTAAGAGAAGAGAAAATGGAGATATTTTAAAAAGCTACAAAATATTTAGTGGTATTTATAATGGTAAGTAGACCTCAGGTATAAATAAAATATTGAATGTTTTAATAGTTTTAACTGCAGTCAAAATACAGTATTATCAGACATATAAAACAGGCAATAGATATATATTATGTATAAAAGAGAATTTTACACTAGAAATAAAACAAAATTATTTAGTAAGAAAGACTCCTGTATATATAATTAAATATATGCTTCTAGGATATTTTGGATGAAGGTATTCCAAAAACACCCTATGAAAGGAAAGGAACGTCTCTTCTTATTTTCTAAAATAAGATAAAGGATTCAACCAAAAGATGAAGAAAAGTATTGTATCATGCTTAAGGAGTCAGTCCATCAGGACAATATGAAACTGACCAATATTTTTGATTAAATATGGGTATATCCAAATATAAAACACAAGTTTTTCTCGCTTTCTTTGTGAGTTTTGCCAGTGGTTTATCAATCTTATTTATTTTTTCAAAGAAACAACTTTGCTTTTGTTGAGCTTTTGAATTGTTTTTTGGATTTCTACTTCATTGATTTCTAATCTAATCTTTGTTATTTCCTTCTACCAATGTATTTTTGGTACCTTTGTTGATCATTTTCTAATTTTATAAGCTGTGTCATTAGGGTATTTATATAGGCCCCTTCTTTCTTTCTGATGTGTGCTTGCAAAGCTATAAATTTTCCTCTCAGTACCACTTTTGCTATGTCCCACAAATTTTGATAATTTGTATTTTTATTGTGTGTAAACAGGAAAAATGAAAGGGGGGAGATAACTACAGATATTTCAGAGATTTAAATGGTAAGCAGAGACTACTTTGATAAACTATTTGACACAAAACATGAGAACCTGGAAGAAATAGATAAATCCTTGGACTCTTATAACCTTCCAAGGTTGAATAGGATATCTTATTCATAGCATATTAATTTGTAGCATATGAATTTGTAGCATATCTAAACAGCCCCATTACTATTGAGGAAATTAAAATGGTAATCAAAAGTTTTCCCAAAAAGCCCAGGCCCAGATGGATTCACTTAATGAATTATTTCAAAACTTTTGAGCAATAATACTACCAATAATTTTCAGGCTCTTTCATAAAATTGAAGAAACAGGAACACTTCCAAATAGTTTTTATGAAGCTAACATCACCTTGATACCAAAACCAGACAGAGATGATGCCACAAAAGACAGACCAATATCCCTGATGAACACAGATGCAAATATCCTCAACAAAATTCTGGCAAATATAATCCAATGCCTCATCAAGAAGGTCATTCACTGCAACCAAGTACATTTCATCCCAGGAATGCAAGGATGGTTTAACATCCATAAATCAATTAATATAATACACTATATCAACAAAAAGAAATAAAAATCATATGATCATATCATATGATGAAGAGAAAGCATTAAATAAGGTCCAATATACATTCTTGATAAAAACCCTCATCAAGATGGGAATGAAAGGAACTTTTCTCAATATAGTCAAGGGAATCTACCACAAGCCAATGGCAAATATTATTCTCAATGGAGATAAGCTAAAAGCCTTTTATCTATAATCTGCTATAAAACAAGGTTTCCCTCTCTCATCACTCCTATTCATCATAGTACTGGAAGTACTTGCCCAATTGATTAGGCAAGAGAAAGATATCAAGGTCATCCAGATAGGAAAGGAAGAAGTCAAGCTCTCATTGTTGGCAGATGACATGATACTAGATTTAGAAAACTCTTGGGGCTGGAGAGGTGGCTTGGAGCAGTAAGGCATCTGCCTTGCCAGGAGTCGCCTAGGACAGAATGTGGTTCAATCCCCCAGCATCCCATATGGTCTCCCAAGCCAGGAGCAATTTCTGTGCACAGAGCCAGGAGTAACCCATGAATGTCACTGGGTGTGGACCAAAACAAAACAAACAAACAAAACAAAAACAAAAACAACAAAAGAAAGAGAAAACCCTAAAGACTGCCAAAAAGCTTCTAGAAACAATAGATTCATTTAGCAAAGTGGCAGCCTACAAAATTAATACGCAAAAATCAATGGCCTTCTTATACACTAATAATGATAAAGAAGAGGTGGACATTTAAAAACAATCCCATTCACATTAGTGCCACACAAACAAATATCTTGGGGTCAACTTAACTAAAGAGGTGAAGGACCTATACAAAGAAAACTACAAAAGGCTGCTTCAAATAATAAGAGAGGACAAGAGGAAATGGAGACACATACCCTGCTCATGAATTGACAGGATTAATATCATTAAAATGGCAATACTTCCCAAAGCATTGTACAGATTTAATGTATTTATCTAAATTCATTAAATGTATCTAAATTTAATTTATCTAAATTTATCTAAATCCTCTAAAATGCCTTTGACATTCTTCAAAGACCTGGATCAAACGCTCCTGAAATTCATTTGGAGCAATAAACACCCAAGAATAGCTCAAGCAATCCTTGGGAAAAGGAATATGGGAGACATTACCTTTCCCCCAAATTTAAATTGTAATTACACTATTAATAGTTATTAAAAACAGCATGGTATTGGAATATAGATTCTTGGATCAGTGAAATAGACTTGAGTATTCATAGAATTTTCCCCAGACATGTAATCATTTAATTTTTGATAAAGGGGCAAGAAATACAAAATGGAGCAAGGAAAGTCTCTTCAACAAGGTCGATGTTGGGGCAACTGGTTAACCACTTGCAAAAAAGTGATCTCAGACCCCCATCTAACACCGATGCACAAAGGTCAAATCCAAAGGGATTAAAAACCTTAATATCAGACCTGATAAGTTATTTAGAGCAACATGTAGGTAAAACACTCCACTGACTTTAAGACTAAAGCATCTTCAAGAAAGAACAGCAACTCTCCAACAAAGTGAAAGCAGAGATAAACCGATGGGAATATAGTAACTGAGAAGCTTCTGCACCTCAAAGGAAACAGTTCCTAGGATACAAAAGCCACCCACAGAATGGGAGAAACTGTTCACCCAATACACATATAAGGGGATAATATTGAAAATATACAAAGTACTGACAGAACTTAACAACAAAAAAATCTAACTCCATCAAAAAATGGGAAAAGAAATGAACAGACTTCCTCTCTCTCTCTCTCTCTCTCTCTCTCTCTCTCTCTCTCTCTCTCTCTCTCTCTCTCTCTCTCTCTCTCTCTCTCTCTCTTGGTTTTTTAGGCCACACCCGTTTGATACTCAGGGGTTACTCCTGGCTAAGGCAGGATGCCGGGGGATCAAACCGCGGTCCTTCCTTGGCTAGCGCTTGCAAGGCAGACACCTTACCTCTAGCGCCACCTTGCCGGTCCCTGAACAGACTTTCTCAAAGAAGAAATACAAATGGCAAAAAAAAAAAAAAAACACACACACACATAAAAAATATTCCACACCACTAATCATAAGGTTAGATGCAAATAAAAACAACAATGAGGTATCATCTCACACGACAGAAACTGGCACACATCACAAAGAACAAGAACAATCTGTGCTGGCGGAGAATTGGAGAGAAAGGAACTCTGTCTGATTCACTGCTGGTGGGAATGCCATCTAGTTCAGTCTTAATGGAAAACAATATAGAATTTCTTCAAAAAACTAGAAATTGAGCTCCCATATGATCCAGCTATACCAGTCCTAAGGATGTACCCTAAAAATACAATTCAAAAATCTTTTACTCACACCTATATTTAATGCAGCACTATTTTCAATAGCCAGACACGGGAAACAACCAAGATGCCTTCAACAGATGAATGGCTAAAGGAACTGTGGTACATATACACAATGAAATATTATGCAGCTCTCAGGAGAGATGAGGTCATAAAATTTTCTAATACATGGATATACATGGAATCTATTATGCTGAGTGAAATAAGTCAGAGGGAGAGAGATAGACACAGAATAGTCTCACTTATCTATAGGTTTTAAGAAAAATTGAGGACATTATTGTAATAATGCCCAAAGAATAGAGAAGAGGGCCAGAAGGACTGGCTCACAATATGAAGCTCCACAACGGGTAGTGAGTGCAGTTAGGGAAATAACTACACTAACAACTATCATTATTATCTTAATGAGTGAGAGAAGAAAAATACCTGTCTCGATTACAGGCGGGAGTTTGGAAGGAGGGAGGGGGTGCATTGGTGATGGGAATGTTGTACTAGTGAAGGGGGTTGATCTGTTAATGACTGAGACCCAACTACAATCATGTTTGTAATCATGGTGCTTAAATAAAGATTTTATATGAAAAAATATATAAAATACAACTTGGATTTTTGGGCTATAACTGGCAACACTCAGGAATGTCTTCCTGATCTGTGCTCAGAAATCACTCCTAGAAGGCATGTAGGATGTTAGGGATCCAAACCGAGTTGGCCGTGTGCATGACATATATCCTTTCCACTGTGCTATTGATCCAGCAAAAAAAATTCTATAATTTGCAAGCCAGCAAAAAAATAAGTTTTTTCTTAGTAAAATCTGTATTAATCTCTTAATCAGAGATGTCACATTCTTGGTCACATCATTACATCAGAAGGGATTTTACAAATGTCTGAATAATTTGTCTGAATTAATAAGAATAGATGCAGGCTACAGAGAAGTATAACCTATAGTGCATACTTGCCAAATAGATCCTGACAACATAAGATCAGCTCTTTTTACAAAGCAGCTGTTTATGATCTTCCAGTAAAATTCTGTGAACAAGGAAGGGAGAAATTCTCAACTATACCTGAGTACCTTAAGTTTCACACATAACAGATGTTAGGCACACAAAGTGACACAAGCCAGATTGGTTGTTTTTTTGTTTTTGTTTTTGTTTAGAAAAAGGACAAATTTGAATGGTATCTTAACAGTTTTTGTTTTCTATGTGTTTTTAGCATTAAGCTTAACACAAAGGGAAATAGCTTTTGTTATTCTAAGTGGAAAAAAACCAAGACATTTTCCTAGCAGATTTCTGGTTTTCTTAAATTCAGATATTAAATTATCAGTGGTTTATGAATTATATTTGACAGCATCAGACAAAGTAAGTAATCTGGGACCACTCTTTAGGCTCAATCAATTTCCACCAAGAAAGATTATGGGCCATGATCACATATAGACAAACACTTCTGTATATCAAAGCTTGATTTTAGGTCCATAAATTTTCAAATACTTGCCATTACCAAATTCAATTGCTAACAACATTTTTACATGGTATTCTCTTTACATAAAAAATATAAACCTTCTTAGGAAATAGTGTTTTGAACTGGTACAAAAAATAAATACAAACTTAATGTCTGCAAAATATCTAAAAGCTTTAGTAATGAATATGATAGTTTAGATTCAAAATACCCCAATAAACAGTAATATAATTTATAAAATGCATAAAGTATTAAACACTTTTCTGAGTTCTGTTTTTTATAAATAAGTATAACAGTAACTTCTCCATGGGTTACTGTAAGGACTAACAAGATGAATTTATTTAACATGATGCCTTTGTGCTATAGTATAGGCTCATTAGATATTGTTATTAACAACCATTTTAGAATAAAAAATAACAGTTATGAACAAGTGCTCTTTTAACCTAGGAGACTGTGATTTTACTATCCCAAGTATGTCCTACAAATTGTCACTTTCAACAGCTTGAGAGGAGCAGTAAATCAATGCTGTGTAATCAAGCACCATCCCACTCCACCCTTCAGTATCTTTCAAAGTAATAACTGAAAGAGGAAAATTCAGCTGAAGAGTCTATAGTGACAATGAAACTCTTTTTGCCAAACCAATATCACAACATTCAAAACAAGTAAAACCCCAATGGTGACAAAATAGATGTACTAATGGAATAGAAAAACTGAGCAAGGCTTTCAAGTGTGACATTCTGGTTTTATAGATAGTAATATGTGTCTCATGAGTCAAACTACTGGCCAATAGTCCTACAGCTACTGTCAATCAATCCAATGATGTGTGTTTGGTGTTTACTATGCACAAGGCAACTGAGCTGAGGTTACAAGAGGGGAAACATAAATAAGGCCAAGTTCTGCCTCTAAATAGCTCCTAGGAATGAGAGACGAGAAAGAACCAAGAACTAGTAATAAAATTCATGATACTATCATAAAAACAAACATAAGTAGCAGAGAAGATACTCTGGAGCATTAAACAATGGATTGTCTCTGATAAGAAAAAAAAAGTTATTTTTATGGGCCAGAAAGTTAGCATTGAGGTAGGGCTTTTGCCTTGCCTGCAGAAGGATGGTGGTTCGAATCCCAGCATTTCATTTGATCCTCCAAGCCTGCCAGGAGCGATTTCTCAGTGTAGAGCCAGGAGGAACCCCTGAGCGCTGCTGGGTGTGACCCAAAAACCAAATACCAAAAAGAAAAAAAAGATACTTTTGAAGTGAACCTATAAAGGAGCCCTTAATGTTGACTGATTTTGTTTTCTTTTGAGGACACAACTGGCAGTGGCGAAGATTTACTTCTGGCTTTGCATTCAGGAATTACTCTTGGAAAGTTTGAGTGGCTATATGGAATGCCAGAGATGGAACTTAGGTTGGGCCAAGCGCAAGCCAAGTCACTTACTCATGTACTATCATTCCAGCTCCAAATACTGGCTTTCTTTATGCTGGAATACAAGTATGCTGACCTTCTAGATGGAACGAACCAAGTAATCAATATTAAAGGAGGAAAAAGTAGGGTAAATATAGGAGCCAATGGCATTAGTGCATTTGGGTATCAAATGGTAAAAATCAAACACTGATAAATAGATTTGGATTGCCCTGTGGCCAGCCATGATCATCAATTAGAGGAATTAAAACTTAAATCAGAGATTCAGAGACATGCAGGTCCTTTACTCAAAGATTGGCTTTACATAAACAATGCTTTCAGAAGACAAAACTATAAATCAGTTAGGAGAAATGATTTATCTCAGAGAGAAACTAGAACTTGTGAGATGCATTTATTATACTGTAACATAAGTCATGAAAATATTTTTGTATCTAGAATAATGACTGAAGCTATTAAGATAAGAAAAAAATCAAGAAACATAGTAGCAGTAAATTTTTTGACAATATATTGAATTTATAATTAAGAAAATAAGAAAAGCTGTTAAAAGGAAAAGGGGAGAGGGGCCAGAATGGTAGCACAGTGGCAAGGTGCTTGCCTTGCATGCGTCTGATCCAGGATGGACCCCAGTTTGATCCCGGCATTTCTTATGGTCACCCTAAGCCAGGAACAATTTCTGAGCACATAGCCAGGAGTAACCCCTGAGTGTCACCAAGTGTGGCCCAAAAAACAACAAAGGAAGGAGGGAAGGAAGGAAGAAAGGAAGGAAGGAAGGAAGGAAGGAAGGAAGGAGGAAGGAAGGAAGGAAGGAAGGAAGGAAGGAAGGAAGGAAGGAAGGAAGGAAGGAAGGAGGAGGAAGGAAGGAAGGAAGAAGGAAGGAAGGAAGTAAAAGAAGGAAGGAAGAAAAAAGAAAGAAGAAAGAAAGAAAGAAAGAAAGAAAGAAAGAAAGAAAGAAGAAAGAAAGAAAGAAAGAAAGAAAGAAGAAAGAAGAAAGAAAGAAAGAAAGAAGAAAGAAAGAAGAAAGAAAGAAGAAAGAAAGGAAAGAAAAGAAAGAAAGAAAGAAGAAAGAAAAGAAAGAAGAAGGAAAGAAAGAAAGAAAGAAAGAAGAAAGAAAAGAAAGAAAGAAAGAAAAGAAAGAAAGAAAGAAAAAAGAAAGAAAGAAAGAAGAAAGAAGAAAGAAAGAAAAGAAAGAAAGAAAGAAAAGAAAGAAAGAAAGAAAGAAAGAAAGAAAGAAGGAAAGAAAGAAGGAAGGAAGGAAGGAAGGAAGGAAGGAAGAAGGAAGGAAGGAAGGAAGGAAGGAAGGAAGAAGGAAGGAAGGAAGGAAAAGAAAGAAAGAAAGAAAGAAAGAGAAAGAAAGAAAGAAAGAAAGAAAGAAAAGAAAGAAAGAAGAAAGAAAGAAAAAAGAAAGAGAAAGAAAGAAAGAAAGAAAGAAAAAAGAAAGAAAGAAAGAAAAGAAAGAAAGAAAGAAAGAAAGAAAAGAAAGAAAGAAAGAAAGAAAGAAAGAAAAGAAGGAAGAAGGAAGAAGGAAGAAGGAAGGAAGAAGGAAGAAGGAAGGAAGGAGGGAGGAGGGAGGGAGGAGGGAGGGAGGGAGGAAGGAAGGAAGGAAGGAAGGAAGGAAGGAAGGAAGGAAGGAAGGAAGGAAGGAAGGAAGGAAGGAAGGAAGGAAGGAAGGAAGGAAGGAAGGAAGGAAGGAAACAGATTTTAACAGAGTAGAGAAGAAAATAAAACTGGGTAGAAAAAAAGACGGAATTTGGGCATTAAGGCCAATATGGTGATAATGGATTCTGTGTGAGTGATGATGAACTTCTACATTGAGCAGTGACAAAAGCCAACAAAAAAGTTATGAAAGATGCACATGTTAGAAAGCTAGAGATTGGAGTTCTCCACCTAGAAATAATAAAATCTAGAAAGCAGGAAACATCATCAAAAGATATAGCTAAAGGGAGAGTCTAGTAGAAAAAGCTCCTGGGATATTTTAAGTCCTTCTATACAAAATGCATCATAAGAAGAGATATAATGAAAGTCATAGTTCTTGAGTGAAAACTGGACAATATTTGGACTAGGCATACTGGAGAGGAGACATTATCTTAGGAAAAGAGAGTGGATACATAATGTATTTTGAACATCCTGGCTCACAGATTTTTTTTCAGGTAGCATTAAGAGAAACAAATTGAGTGGCTGAAATGATTTAGTATTGGGCTTAAATCACTTGCCTTTCATGATGCTGACCCAACTTTTGTCCCTGGCACTGCATATTGCCCCAAGAACCACCAGGAATGAGCTCTTACATCACCAGGAGAAAGTCTTGAGCACAGTCAGGTATGAACCAAAAAATGAAAGAAACAATTTTATTTGGGGCCACACCCGGTGACACTCAGGGGTTACCCCTGGTTATGCACTCAGAAATCACTCCTGGCTTGTGGGACCATGTGGGACCATATGGGACACCCGGGATTGAACCCAGATTCTTCCTGGGTCAGCTGCATTCAAGGCAAACGCCCTACGGCTGTGCTATAGCTCTGGCCCCTAGAGATAACTTTCAGCTGAACATTTCTTGGTTCTACTCCAGACCAGAGAATATATATCTAATATATAACTTTCACTAAAATAAGAGATAGTTTTTTATCATCACAAATCAACTAGAAAAATAGTTGATTTCTGTTATTGTTAAATCTTGTTCAAAAGTAATAAAAAAAACTTGAATAACTAGATATAAAGGAGGTAATTTAGGATTACAGGACATCCAAGGGATCAGAGACTTATAATTATTTATAAAAGGGCCTAAATTCGATCCATTGTATCACAAGCTTCTCTTGTGCAAGGCGAGATGTGTTCCTGTATGCCTCTGAGCAATGACATGTTCAACCCTGGCATACTCTGAGCACTGTGGAGGGTATACTTGGTGACCAATCCAATATTACATCACTAGGTACTGGCAGAGTCCACTTGGCTGAGTGTCACTGTGATTGGTCTTCAAACTTCGAAATAGACTCCCTCAAAAGAGAGTCACAAATATGAGATCTTATTCTTCCAAAAAAAATGAAATATGTCCATCCAAATCCTATTCCCTGCCTCTGCTCAAAAGAGTATCAATGAAAAGATAATCTTGTTCTAACAGGCATAACAGCTGCGGTTGTGAGAAAGTAAATGAATCAAAAATAAATTGTTCTTTTTCTTTGTTTTTTATTTTTTGGGGGGGCACACCCGTTTGATGCTCAGGGATTACTCGTGGCTAAGTGCTCAGACATTGCCCCTGGCTTGGGGGGACCATATGGGACACCCGGGGATCAAACCGCGGTCCTTCCTTGGCTATCGCTTGCAAGACAGACACCTTACCTCTAGTGCCACCTCACCGGCCCCAGATAAAATATTCTTTATGCATGTTCTGACAAATAAGAGAGACTTCATAAGAGAAAGTATAAAATAGCACATAAAATAAAATCCCTTATATGTCTAAAAATCAAAAGTCCATTATTAGCCCAAGGAAAATATATCATTATATAAAGTAAAGAGCAAAATACTTATATATCTATGTTATTTTTCTATTTATATTTTAGTTCATGCTCAGTAAAGTCATCTATTCCCCCTCCCCAAGTCTTTTATTCTGAAAACATTTTCATTAGGAATAGAAAAATGCAAGAAACGTTGTCTAGACTATGATTTCAACATATTATAAAATGTGAATTATCAGAAGTGATCTATGAACCCTGAGCCCTGACAAATATGATCCTTAAAAAACACTTAAAAAATAGAGAAGGTTGGGGATGGAGTGATAGCACAGCGGTAGGGCACTTGCCTTGCACGTGGCTGCCCAGGATGGACTGGGATTCAATACCCAGCATTTCATATAGTCCCTTGAGCCAGGAGCTATTTCTGAGCAGATAGCCAGAAGTAACCCCTGAGCATCACAAGGTGTGACTCAAGAAAAAAATAGTATTGGAAGCAATATACTTGTTTTGCAGGCAGACAACCCCAGCTTAATTTCAAGCACAGCACAGGGTCCCTGAGCATCCTGAGAGTTCACTCCTGGGCACAGAGCCAATAATAAACCCTAAACACTGCCAAATGTAACCCTAAAACTGTCAATATGTGTAAATATGCTGTCTAGTTAGAATAGTAAGCTAGGAACTTGATTTCCTTGTGAATGACCCAGATGCAATCCCCAAGACTAAATATGTTCCTCTGAGTACACATCCAGGAATAAGCACTGAGTACAGCTTGGAGATGCCTAAATTCCTATATGTGCTTATATGTAAATAACCCAAATAACAGTATTTCTAGTTAACATTTGTCAGGGACTTGTGACTATGTCCCACACTGTGACACAAATGAAAAGGCATGTCCTTTCCACTACAGTGCTATACTTTAGTAGTAAGAACAACCCATTAAATTTGATAGATAACAATAACTATTTTATTAAACACCACTGTGGCAGAATTATGAGACCACACATATGAAAACAAGACACTAATTCTACCGGCAGAAGAAAGGAAAATGTTACAGAAATAAAAACATTTGCTAGTGACAAAAAATGGAAAATGGGACTTTTTCAAGTAGATAAATTTTCTATGATAAATTTTTGTAGAGTAAAACATAAGCAAAGTCACAGATGAGTGAAGAACAATGAAAAAAATCAGGGAGAGACAAATCAATAAAGAGAAAGATAATAGAAGCCTGTATTTTAGGGATAGAATAGGATAGAATGGGGTACAGGGTGGGTGTTTGCATTAAGAACTTAAGGGGACTGTAGGAAGACATACCTTTGAAGACTGAGAGCAGGTTAATAAGAAATAAGTGAAGATTAGGAGAACATATATGCCCACCATTCATCTAACTAAGGTTTAATATCCAAGATTTATGAGGCTTTGGCAGAACTTTATGATGAAAAGAAAACAATACCACCAAAGTGGGTAATAAACCAAAACTTCTTCCAAAAAGGCATCTAGATGGGGGTAGATAACTAGTACAGATGGCAAGGTACTTGGTACTTTCATTGCATATTGGCAATCTAGGCTGGATCAGTCGAGATCAATAACACCTCATATGGTTCCTGATCCCCACCAGGAATGATTCCTGAGCACAGAGCCAGAAGTAATCCATAGATTTGGAAGAGTATGAAAAAATAGAAGACATACAAATTACCAAAAAAAAACAAAAACAAAAGGGTATGTAGAGAAATGCTCTCACCATTTTTCATCAGGGAAATGCAAATTAAATCAATAATATGTCATCTCATGCCAATGTGATTAGCACACATTTTAAAGAAGTAACCAGTGTTGAAATGGATGTGGGGAAAAAGGGAGCCTTCATTCATTTCTGGTAGTGGTTTAGTGGTCCAAGTTTTTGGAAAACAATTAGAGCATGTTTTAAAAATTAGGAATTGAGCTTTTATATAATTCGTCAATTCTTCTTCTTAGTAGCTATGCTAGGGGCCCCAAATTGCATTCAAAAATAGACGTTTGTTTGGCTATATTCAGCGCAATATTATTCATAGAAGTTAAAAACTGGAAACAACTAAGTGTTCAAAATAAATAACTAGTTAAAAAATGATGGTACATATACAGTGGTATAGTGCTAGTCTGCCATTAGAAACAAAATTATGTAATTTCCTGCTGTGTGGATGAATCTGGCGAGTGAAGTTATACTGAGTGAACTTAGTCATAAGGGAAGGAACGAAGTGTGAAAGTTAGTCAGAAGTAAAGAAAAGAAGTGGGGTATAACTGACGCTCAAAGGCAACAAAGACTGAGAACTAATCTTTAGTAGGAAACATGGCAAAATGAGTGGAAAAGTAGAATAATGGGAGAAGGAAAGGACACTGTAGGGGAGGGTTTGATGGTGGCTTGTGCTATGAATTAAACCCACTTATTAGCCATATTGTAAACCATAGTGTCTAAAATTTAAATGTGAAATAAATAAAAGGCCATTCAACTTTGAAAAAAGAAATAAATGAGTGTTATGCTCTATAATTATGGGTTTAGACTTCATGAAGTTTAAGTGAGCTAGGAAACATGGTTAATAAATGTCTAACCAATGAAGAATTAATAACCTCCTCTTCTAAGCCCAAGTGAGCATGTCTCTGGATAATAAAAATATACAGTTTTTGCTAGTGATGTAATCTGTAAAAGGCCAACGTCTAAATAAACCAGGGACTGAGATGAAGCTCTGGGGATAGAACACAAGCCTTACAGTTGTTCTGGTACCCCAACATCCTGACCAACATGAGTAGTCAAGCCCCTCTTGGGTATGATCTGCAAAGACAACCACAAATTAAAAATAATGAATTCAAGAGACTTGGAGGAATCAATCTCCAAAAAAAAGGGTTGGATGGATTTTCTCAATTTGCCTAGAATGAGCCTTCCACTGTGACTGACAGCTGGGAGAGGACAGTCCATAAAATCTAGGGCTGCATCTGCCCATCACTTGGCCCATCTCAGTCTCCTCCCCTGCTCCTAATTGGAGAAAACAACTGCAAGACCCTCTCACAGTTTAGAAAATGTAGAGAGAAGGGTTTTCCATGATTGAGCATACCTGTGCATCATACTTGATGCATCAATGCATCAAGTCCTCTCTGAGAAAATCATCTTTTCACTCTGGGTCGAGATGAAGTGACTACCTCTTTTTCACATGCCTTTTCCCCACTCTCAGTGTTACCCCAGGTCCCTTATTATAGGACAGATTTCAGCCCAGCTCTGCCTTATTTTTCTTACAACCAGAGATTATTAAATTGGTTTTATCTGGCCTAGCCTTCTGGTGCTATTTTGATTACTGTCTAAACTGAAACGTCAGAGGGGGTGTGGATTTTCTCAGCTGCCTTGATTTCTTGCTGGAATAATTTGTTACTTTCATAAAACAAATATGCCTTTACAAATATTACACAGGATTACTGACTCATGGAGATACAGAAGTCCAAAGCAGGAACCCAAAATCAATGAGCAAGTGAGGGTCACTCAGGCACATACATGTAGCATATATGTTTATATGTGCCTTCACAAGTGTATAATGCTTTGATCTTTAATAATTGAATCTTTTAAAATGTTGTATAAATCTATATAATTAGACAAAATAATAGTAAAATCAATATTCCTGCCTCTATTTTCCCAATTCAGTAACTATTCTCTCTTGGTCAATCTAGTCTACTGAGTTTTTAACTTCTTTATTTTTAAGAAGACTGTATAGAAACTTAAAGACTTGTAGGAAAGAAAAAAGACAAAAACATTCGAGAAAATTGTAGCTATTTTCTACTTACAATGTACAAATTGCTTACTAGGTTATCAAATACAAGACAAAATTGAAAGATGCCTTTTGTGCATATACACACAATTAACCATAAAGAGAATATAGATCAACTGCATTCCATCCTCACAAGAGACCAATAAAATTATAGACACTTAAAATACCCCCAAGAGGGTATTCCAAATAATTATTGACTATGGTATAATTTCCACTGGAGTGGGATTCCATGGCAAGCTACTAATTTCCATCTGTGAGGATCATTAAAAATATCATCGACATCCATTTATCTTTGGGGCAGGACTGTCACTAAAGTATCTAGCTTATTCATTTATTTGTTACTATGTTAAATTATACCACATGGAAGTCAAGTAGTTATACTGAATTCTAGGGGATTCAATCAATTTCAAATGTCAAAGTGTGCAGAGATTTCTAAGTTGGTGTAAATACAGTTCCTTTTATGAGGATTTACATGCCATACACTGTATGAGTTTATGGGAAAGACAGTAACTGATAATTATGTCTTTGTTCATATAATCATTTTATAAAAATCATAACACATAAATCTTTTATTTAAATAATTAACAGAGTATGACCCTGGCTGTTTCCCAAGTTCTCTGTAAAGGAGGAGGAGACCATCTCCTGTTTCCCACCTAATTATCCAGCAACAGGTTCCTTCCAGCCCAGAGAGAACTAATTGGGGTTTTGTTTACTAACTGGCTTAGCCAGCCATCTGACTCAGCATCCGTTCTATCTCCTTCTGGAACTTTCTTTGATCTTCAAACACTCTGAAATTAGCAAGCACAACTGTGTAAATTCTCTGATACACAAGTACACATTCTTTCCAAAACAACACCCACCACTTCCAATTTTCCAATTACTAAAGTGTTTTCCCTGCTCTCCTTATATATAGACATTTTATGAGTTGTCAAATTATATAAATTATGACTCACAGGGCTCTGGGTATATACCAAATTCAGAAAAAAATACATATTTTTAAATCAATTAGAGCAAGAATAAATAATATCATTTTCTAACATTAAAACTTCCCTGATGCTCCCTTAATATTTATTTTGTTTTGTTTTAGGCATTGTGATTTATGATATTACTGGTGACAGGATCTCATGCAAAATACAGACAGTACCCCTTCTTTTACCCAAAGGTTAGCATCCCTCTATTTTTCTCCAGCAGCCAACTCGCCACCTCCACTAAAATTCCAACTAAAAGTCAGTTCCAACTAAAAAGCCAGTTTCTATTGCCTTTGGATATTTTTATGCCTCTACTTTATTTCTTTATACCCCATATATGAGAGAAATGATTCTGAACCTGTCCCTCTTCTTCTCATTTTTTTAAAGTTTACTTTTTCTTCTTTACCAACCTTTTTCTCAAAAGCAATCATGCATGACAAAACTTTGCTTTTTCATTTCTAAAATATCCTTTGTTCTTTGGACGGTGTTCAGGGATCACACTTGGCAGGGCTCAGGGGACTGTATATGGTACTGAGGATTGAACTTGGGATGTCTGCATGCAAGGCAAGGTTAACCTTATCTAGTGTTTTCCTTTTCCTCTTTAAATCTTGTGCTTATAAATTACTAGACACCATGCCAAGTTAGGACAGTGGTTAGCAAACCCAGATATGACCTCCTCATTTAATGTAACTAGAGGATGGTACAGAGAAAAGATATTAATCAAATATTTTTATTCTGCTTTTAATCTTAAAAGCAAAGGAAATTTAATGCAGTGCTTTAATTGTGTGTATATGTGTGGTGTTCATGGATAGTGAAGTGACAAGTTTAATTTGCATTATAGAAATATCTGGCATAAACCATAATATTGACTGTGAAGTACAGTCTTAAAACAACTTTTACATTTCTGTTTTATTACTATTATTACAAAATTTATTCTCTTTATTGTGAATACACATTAAAATGGACTTTTAGATTAGATGAGAAATTTAAGTTGAATTATTCTCTCCTCAGTTCTATAATCCAGGGTCCAGGGTTTGTCATTATTAAGTACCTTCTATTCCTTCATTTTGTTTTTCTAGATACTATAAATAAGATTATTCATAAACCAAATTTTAACATTGTTTTCAAGAGAGTGGGATCCAACTACCTAATATATTATAAAAAGATTATAGAAATACCCAATTAAATAAGAAAGCCTGATATTTCTTTAGGCTATGTTTGAGATAATCACATATTCCTCATATTATGACTTTCCTTCACTAATGTAATATTTCTGAGTTCAACACATAAAAATCAAGTAGTTATTGCTTTTTTCTTGAAAACTGCTATTTAATTGATCTAAATAATTTTTACTTCAAGAAAAAACTTATTTTGAGACACAAAAGAGAAAAATATAGCATATAACTATGCCCTATACTTATAACAAAAATCTTTATCAACTATTACTAACTATAAATAGTTATGGGTCTTATGAACACATTCAATTATCTACTTTATTAAAACTGCAAAATTGTCTCCACAAAAACTTGGAGCTGTAACCTCCTGGAGAGAAAAGAAAATTGAACTTTATCATTTTATTTTAAGACCCAAGAAAGGGTTTTGAAAACGAGTGCTAATCAATTATTGTTATTTTCAAAAATATTTCAATTGACTATTTCAGGCTTAATTATTTATGTCTTTTATATTCTAAACTTACTTATTCTAATATGTCACTTACAATTAATGTATAATAGTTTAATAAAGTTTGGGTTGGTTTTTTTTTTGTTTGTTTGTTTTTTGTTATTTTTTTTTGCTTTTTGGACCACGCCCGATGATGTTCAGGGGACGCTGGGGATCTAACCGAGGTCATCCTAGATTAGTGCAATCAAGGTAACACTTTACCACTTGCACCACCACTCCAGCCCCTTAATGAAGTAGTTTAAATAATTTGCCATTAGTAGACATTTATCTTAAACCATAACTGCCTTTATTTAAAGACAAAAAAAAAATAAATGAATGAATAGTTTCAATTAACTGTAATGGCCTTGACACAACGATATCAAAATCTCAGCTAACCTAGAACCAAGAAGTTTCACAAATGTGGTATTTAAAGTGCTAAAACTAAGAAAACCTAGGCAAACAAGATGCTGGTCAGTAAAACAATGTCACATATATGAAAGTAATGTCAATTCTTCTGAAAGTCTAAGTGAAACACTGTGATTGTCTCTGTTTTGATTGTCTAATGTTTAACTTCTTAACAATGAATATAATAACATCATGGCCTTTGAGTTCCTAATGTTCATTGTCTGAGACTGAAACTAGCTCAAGCTTCATTTTAGTTCAAGCTTTGGATTGATATCTGAATCACTCATATTTTCCTTCCTGTTGTTTCTTCCTGTGAAACTTGGCAGACTGGAAAACTTTAGAACTGAATCCTCATCTCCTAAATTTAGCGCAATCCACACCCAATTTCTTTTTTTTATTATACATTTTTATTTTGACAATATGGGCTTACATCTTTCGCGGTAATATTTTAGATACATATAAACATTGTATCAGGGGAATTCCATCACCAAATATGTCTTTCCTCCACCCTCATTCCCAACTTGCATCCCATATCCCCACCATCCCTCCCCTCTCCCCCCCCCACCCCCGGGGCTGCTAGAGTAAGTAGTCCCCACTGTGTCTAGCTTACTACTTAGTAATCATACATATGTTTGGTCCTGATACTCTCCCTTATTTCCCCTTCTATTTGAAAGGCAGAACTAGATAGTTCAAGTTATGTGGTTTTGTTTGAAGAAAAGAAAAGCAATAAAATGAGGTAAAAATCAAATAAGCTGAAAAGGGGCAGAGTCCTTCTAGACTCGCAGGGGTCCTCAAACTTTTTAAACAGGGGGCCAGTTCACTGTCCTTCAGACTGTTGGAGGGCCGGATTATAGTAAAAACAAAAATTATGAACAAATTTCTGTGCACACTGCATATATCTTATTTAGAAGTGAAGAAACAAAATGGGAATAAATACAATATGTGGCCCGTGGGCCGTAATTTGAGGACCATTGTGAGGGTCTCAACCTCAATTTGAGAGAGGAAAGAAAAAAAAGGAATCGAAACACCACAACAATACAAAAAGAAATATCAAATAAAATATCCAGTGAACACTACAGCAATAAAGACAAGCACCACATAATAGTCTCAGTCCTGAAATATAAACATGTCAGAGTGCAAAAAAAAAAGAAAAAATAAAATAAAATGAAATAAAATAAAATAAAATAAAATAAAATAAAATTGGAGACATCTACTTCGATATCTGCACCAAAACAGAGATGTCAAAAAATAAGAAATAAGTAGCTAAATAAATAGAAAAGTTTATTTTGTGCTTTTTTTTCCTGCATAGGCACAGTAAATATTGGGGACATTAGAGAGGGAATTCCCTTGGCCCAAGAGATACAGGGTTTCTCCACCCTTGAAGTAAACTGTCATGGGATTAACTATAGACTCCTTTCATGTTCACTTGAGGCTTTTGTGGTGTATGAAATATTTCTGCTTCATCATGGGTATCTCTGTATCTCTGTATCTAGAGATCTTGGTGTCTGCACAGATCAAGGAATGGAGCTTATGATGAAGTCTTTCTTTGTGGTTCTAGGAGTAATGTGGTAGAACCACACCCACCCAATTTCTAATGCATCTTCAGTTCAGTCTAGAAACATTACTGAGTAGTGGTTGACATGAACAAGCTAAGAAAACACTTTCATAACTTTACTAATATAGAAATAAATTGCTGAATTATTATCCTTGGTTTGGTTTGGAGAAGTTAGTTTCTATCTCAGTTAAAGATCAGACACTAGCTAAAGATTCAGTTAGACAGTGGACAAATTTTTAGCACCAAATATTCACTGTGTCCTTCAATGTACACTGACTCTACAATGTCCTTTCTACTTGAGAGACCTGAAATGACTAAGCTTTTTTTTTGTTTGTTTCAACACTATGGTTTAGGTCATTTCAACAAAGGAATTATTTTTTTCAACATGAAAATAAAAATACAAATGAGAGTTAGCTGAGCATTTATTTGGAATCAAAGAATTGATTTAGAAGATGGATAAGGGTCAAAGTCCTGGAGCACATGTATCATATGCAGGAGGCACAGCACTCAGTCTGTCAGAACATGGTCCCCCAAGTATGCCTAGGTATGATCCCCAATCCAACATAATTCATAAAAGAACCACAATCTATGGAAAATAAATTTATGTTGAACCCCAACTAGAGGAGGGAGAAAAGTTAGGGAACGTTTTATAGGAAAAAGAAGATCATGAGCAAAATAATAAGGTTGGGTGAGGAAGTCACAAGATAAAATGGTATGGGTGAGGGAGGTATTCACAAAGAAAAGAAAAGCTCTCTGTATCCTTTTAAATAAAATATTCTCATTGCTGCTGCTTTTTTGGGCATGTTGGCCAATGGGTCCAGTCCAGATGTTTTACACTGCTCCATCTATAAAACTTACTCCTCTGTGTCAATTTTTCCTATTCCCTATATATGTGGAAACAATATTTAGATTGAAAATGTAACTATGGCAGCTGGCTCTTAGAATACACAATGACAGTTAAAATAAAAAAGGGTTGTAATATGAGGCTTTAGAGATAGTACAGTAGATAGCATTCTTGCCTTGTACCTGACTAATTCAGGTTCAGTTATCAAGACTTCATATGGTCCCTAGAGCATTGCCAGAAATGATCCCTGAACAGATTCAGGAGTAAGTTCTGAGTACCCATGGGTGTGGTAAAAACAAACTAATAAAAAGTACAAAAAAAAGATGTAAAGAAAATGTATTAAAATGAAGAGAAGAAAATATATCCCAACAACTATTGTAAAGAAAAGAGAAAAGTGTTTCAACATAAGCTCTGGACTATTTGTAGACAGCAAAAAGTATGTAATGAGAGGGGAAGGGGGAAGGATTAACTACATCTGGTATTTGTAATCAATATAATTCATAGAAAAAATATCATAATTTGTGAATTGAATAAATTGTATTCATTCATTGAATATAATCAGAATGACTATATTATCCACTATGCTTACTAGGAACAATAAAAGCTATTTGTTTATTTTGTTTTGTTTAGGGGAAAATAGGAGATGCTCAGGATTCACTCCTAACTCTACACATCAGCAGCAAGGCAAGCCTCCACCCTCTAGATTAGTTCTGTGGCTTAGGAATAACAACCATTAAAAATGGGATCACCCATCTTTTTCTTTCTTATATGAAAATTAATCAGACAAAATTGGTGCTCTTGGTGTAATAGACTGCATGCTCAACCATAAAACCTCTGATCTATGAGGGCCACAGCCAGAGATGACAGAGACATGAGGCAGACAGTCTTTTGGAATGTCACTTTGTATATGTTATTTGAAGGAAGAGTGTGATATCAGTGTTTGTCACATTTAAATGCCAGACTAGTGTTGTCAAATGTGACTGAACTTTTCAACAAGGCAGAAGGATACTGAGGGATTTAGAGAGCAGCAAATATATGACTAGGGAACTTAATTATAAATAAACCAATCTGTGTATGCAAATACCAAAGAAACTTGTGTGAAATTAAATCACTGGCAACTTGAAAAGTTTATTTGTGTTTCATCAACACTCTGTCCCACTGGTGTACTACATGGAGCGACGTTCAGTAAGTTCAATGAGGAAATAAAAAAGTGTTATTCCTAATACCCCTTCAAAATCTTTAAACATAGAGGAAATTCTTTATCTTAAACTAAACAGGGTTTCGTGAATATGTGAAAGGCCACATTTGAAACAAGTTTCCATTTGAATGCTCATTTTCTTCGGATAAAAAAAATAATCATCTCAATTAAAAATGTAATTAAGTCCTTTCAAAGGCTTGTCCTAGAATGAATACAATTTACTTAATACCCTGGAAACAAAAACTTAAATAAAATTGTAAATTATTTTTTAGAATAAATTAATTTTTTTTGTTTTTTTGTTGTTTTGTTTTTGGGTCATACCTGGAAGTGGTCAGGAGTTACTCCTGGCTCTATGCTCAGAAATCGCTGTTGGCAGGCTCAGCGGACCATTTGGGATGCCGGGATTTGAACCACTGTCCTTCTGCTTACAAGGCAAATGCCCTACCTCCATGCTATTTTTCTGGTCCCTAATTTCTGTTTTGTTTTTTAGAAAAAGACACATATACAGAACTCACTTTTACACAATTCCTTTGACACCACTCCAGCCAGAATTTGGTGCTACATTACTGCCTGGTAATCATGGTAGACTAAGCTGCTATCCAACTTCACTGGTATGGAAACAGTATGTTATATTTAGGAAAGACAAGAAAGTAGACACAGGTCCATAGGTGAAGATTTTATATTTTGTAGAGTTACAATTTTAGAACTTGTCTTGTTTTGTTTTAGGATCCCTCAGAGCTGCGCTCAGTGCTTATACCTTGCTCTGTGCTCAGGATGGGATCACATCTATTGGTGCTCAAAGACCATCTACAGTGACTGGAGATTGAACCTGAGTCTCCCATATATAACAAAAATGCCTTGTTCACTGTCCTGTCTCTCTAGCTCCAGTGTATTTATTTTATGATAGTACCTATGTTTAAACAAGTAATTTTCTTAAAAAATGAGGAAGAATTGGGTACTGTTTGGAAGCTTAAATCTTATGCTACTTCAACAATCAATTAACAGTATTTCCATCATGGAATGTTATATACAAATTTCTTGACATATAGTGACATGTTTTAGGAGGACAAAATTTCTCTGGGAAGTAATTGTTATAGTCATTTCTTCTACAATTATCCTAATAAAAAGGAGGCCCTTTGTAAAAATATTACAAGATTTTTTTACATTTTCTATAAGCTCTTAGTAGCTATAAAACTATATTATATGTTGTATATCAGCTTTCTTTTTTGAAAATGGAGTACCCTTGCTGCCCTCTTTCTTGTACAGGACAAAAGACTGACAAATTCCAAATTGAAGTCATGTATGCTCTGAGAATCCATCTCAAAAATTTTTATTTGAAGGTTACAAACCTCATGTGGCATAAATGGCAATATAAAGAGCTCAATTTAAGAGATCTGAAACACAGAAAAATCTTTCTTCAAAGGGAGATGAAAATATTATAGAAAATAACTTAGGTTTAATTGGCAAGTCCTTAAGGGATGCTTTTTGAAAGACTTTCCTTCAGAGATAATAGGAAGCAGTTTTAAGAAACCCCTTTGAAAAATAAGGTGTGATGATTAGGCAGCAAAACTATTAAGTGACTTCCCTTTGTCCTGTTCTGCTAGATTATAAAGAGTTGGAAAGTAGATAGTATAAAGCAGTGACCTGACAGAATTACCCAAGTAGACAGAGGGTGAGAACAGATGAAGATATATAGAAGAAAAGAAAGAAGAAAAAGAAAGAAAGAAAGAAAGAAAGAAGAAAGAAGAAAGAAGAAAAGAGAAAGAAGAAAGAAGAAAGAAGAAGAAAGAAAAGAAAGGAAAGAAAGAGAAAAGAAAGAAAGAAAGAAAGAAAAGAAAGAAAGAAAGAAAGAAAAGAAGAAAGAAGAAAGAAAGGAGGGAGGGAGGGGAGGGAGGGAGGGAGGGGAGGGAGAGAGAGTGAGAGAGAGAGAGAAAGAAAGAAAAAAGAAAGAAAGAAAGAAAGAAAGAAAGAAAGAAGAAAGAGAAAGAAAGAAAGAAAAAAAAGGAAGGAAGGAAGGAAGGAAGGAGGAAGGAAGGAGGGAAGGAAGTAGTAAGGAAGTAAGGAATGAAGGAAGAAGAAGGAAGGAAGGAAGGAGATAGAAAGAAATAGAAAGAAAGAAGAAAGAAAGAAAAGAAAGAAAGAAAGAAAGAAAAGAAAAGAAAGAAAGAAAGAAAGAAAGAAAGAAAGAAAGAAAAGAAAAGAAAGAAAAGAAAAGAAAGAAAGAAGAAAGAAAGAAGAAGAAGAAAGAAAGAAAGAAAGAAAGAAGAGAGAGAAGGAGGGAGGAAGGAAGGAAGGAGAAGAGAAGGAAGAAAGAAAGAAAGAAAAAAAAGAAAGAAAGGAAAGAAAGAAAGAAAGAAAGAAAGGAAAAAAGAGGAAAAAGAAAAAGAAGGAGAAAGGAAGGAGAAAGAAAGAAGAAAGAACAAAGAAACAAACAAACAAAGAAAGAAACAAAGAAAGGAGGGAGGGAGGAAGGAATGAAGGAAGGAGGAAGGAAAGAAGAATGGAAAAAAGAAGGAAGGAAGGAAGGAAGGATGAAAGAGGAAGAAGAAAAAGAGGAATATTTTGAGATAGCTGTCTTATTTTTATTTTAACAGAATTAAAAAGTGCTATATAAAATAGTGACAGAATTCCTAAAGAGGGGAGTTCTTCATTTGAGGGCATTTTGATCACTTTCCTACAGAGCTAGAGAGTTTCGATATGAAAATGACTTGCTACCACCAAGCAATTAAATCTAGCCAATAAACTACTTAAATAACTGTCCTGAAAACTAGTCAGAAATAGATTAGATATACTTTGCAAAAGGAAGTCCAGTAACAAACGTTAAGATTCTTTCAAGATTAAATTCAAACCCACTGGAATGGAAAAAAATTAATAATAGAGAAGCAATATGCAAAGCCATGAAAACTATTTGAAGACACTAAATTAGTCTAGCAAAACAGAAAGGGAAAAGTAGCAGTAATGACTTTTCAATGAATAAATGCACGTTTCATGAAAAGGAAACAGGAAATGGATCAATTGTGCCAATTGGAATCTTACATATAGCAGCAGAAAAAATATTCACAGATACTAAAACAATATTTAGGCCCATAAGTGCTCTGGACATCAAAATAACCAGTTAAAAGAGATAATTTGATGAACTATTTTTAAAGAAAATGATCTATTTAATAATAGCAAATAATACTAGTGTATATGTAATTATAGAGTAGAAATAATTGTAATGCATTCAGTGCAACAAATGATGAACTGACTATTCTATTCAGCCTTGAACTGGATGAGATTCACTTGTACAGAAAGTAGGAAGTTTGACCCAATAACGAATGAATAGGCTGTGGTGGTAGGAACAGAAGAAAATGTGTGACTTGACAAGGGATATCTATCTTCTGCAGGGAAATATTTTCTGAGTTGGCATGCGTTGGCATTAATTTGATACCCACTTCAGGTTCTTCTCATCTCCTTTAAAATGGACACAACAGTTGTCTTGGTATCCTGCAAGTCAGGGCTGAAATTCAGATCCACAATTTATTTGGGAAGTGAATTTATTAACTCTTCTAGTGAGCGTCATAGAGATTCTGAAGAACTTACAAAGAGCGTTGTAAATAAAGATAAAGCTGATGCCTTTTCTTTGGCCAGTTGCAAAGAAATGAAGTTGAGAAGAAAAAAAAAAAAGATGAGGTAGATTAGGCGAGAACAGACTCCCCAGCAAAAGTTCAAGACGCTTCTATCACTTGCATCAATTAAAAGTGACAGCCTAAGTTGGCAGAAACAGTGAGAAATAAAGTGTAACTGATGGTCTTCATTACTCTGGGAATGGATCCGATGCTATAAATGATACTTTCTGCTTTTTGGTCCTGATTTAACATGGCGTGCATGATCAACAAAGGAAGGCTCTGCTCACGCGTCCACTGTCAACTCTAAATTCTCATGGATTGTGGTTAGTTTGGCTGCCAACTCCAGTTACTTTCAAAACTCTTTTTTAAAGCTCCAATTACAGCGCTAATTAAGAGAAGTCACCCAAACTAGTGACTAGACAGTGACCACTAAACTCAAAGGAAGGCTGATGGGAGAAAAGAACGCTCAGGGAAGTGCCATTCTGATGATAAGACCTATTGAGCTGACTACTGGGATATGTGCAGCCCAGGGCTTTGTACTCAGAGCAACACTTAAATGATTCCATCTCTGGTAATGACTTCTCAGCAAGGTGTGTGCCCAAGGAACGCTGAATCACTTTTTCTCAGGCTGAATAGACAGATGACAAATGAGAGTTGGAAAGGACATCTGAGGTACAAGCTGTTCTATATCAGTTGATAATTTAATTTTATGAACCCATTTGATGAGTTTTAATTTCCTTCTTATATAAGGAAACTAATTTGTGTTAGCCCTCTATAATTATATAGCTCTTCTGTATTCATTAATAAATACATATTCTACCATTTTTCATTGACAGGAAATTATCTCACGCCTTCTTATTTCTGAAATGGAATATAAAATAGTGACATTTTAGTTAAAACATGGTTTTAAAGTCCGTGAATTAAGAATCATTATTTTTAAAGAAAAAACAATAACCTTCAAGAAATTAAAGTTTAACTTTTCTTATAGCATATACTGTGCTTACTTTAATGTATATGAAGATCAAATCCCAGAACAAAGACAAAAAACATTCCATCATCATGGAAAATTTTCACTAATAAGTTTAAGATATAAAGGCCATGTTACAATTAGTGTCATTAGCTATGTAAAAATTACAATGCTGTCTGTGCCCAAATCCTAATCCATAGATTACCAGTTAGATCTGTATAGCAACTTACCAAAGTTTTAACCATACCTTATCTTAATAAAACTGATGTAGACTGGTATAAGACTAGCCTCAATGTAAGTTTATTTTCAATTTCTTCAAAGTAAGGTTGCTTATTGTATAGTACCTCTCCCTTACATCTATAATGAAGTTTAAGAGGGATAACCTATCTAAAGCACATTGCATGCTGTCCAAAATACACCAAGTAGTCAATAAATGTCAGTGTGATTAGCAATTTTATCAAGAGAGCATCCAATAATCCTTTACTCTACCCAGATATGCACTCAGATGTTCCTCTTCCCTGCTTTATTCCCATACTGTTTTTTTTCCCTCTTTACCTCAGCTATTTGGCTTCTTTGGTATAGTTTCTGTTAAGACCAAATTCCTGTCTACTCCCTGAATGTCTATACCTACATAACTAAGTGGTCATAAAAAAAAAAATACAGACACGGCATACATTCATAAGTAAATACAAGTTCTTGTGGTTATGGGTTGTCTAACTTAAAATTAATATTGCTGTCACCTCTGGTCATCATTTTCAGTCTCTCCATATCAATATAAAATATTTATTAAATCAGTGGGTTTTCTTAAAGAAAGTTTCCATTCCAACTCTTAAGATCTTAGCAAATGTGTTTATCATTAATTTTATAAATAAATTAGATCATTTTTATTTCTAACTATAATTTTATACCAAGAGATTCTTTGAAAAGGGGAATTAGACTTCTTTAAAATATCATCAACAGTGAAGCACTGTATTCACTAATTCATAGAAATTAAAAAAAAATAAATATACATAATCTCATCTTGACTAAAAAAAGAATATTAAAATGTGTCTTCTAAACCTCAAGAAAAAAAACTTCCTTTTGTAGAATGCTTTTTGTGTTTAAAAATCAAATTTATGCATTCAGGCTAAGTGTTTGTAATATAAATAAGTGTTTGGTTTAGAAACATTGAAACCATTATACAGTACCAATTTAATGGGCTTATAAACTTTTAAAGACACTTCCACAAAGGTGTTCATAGTACATTCCAGAGAAAGATGTCTTTATTACAAAATGTTATTGGGAATAATCATATTTACTTCACGTACCATATTCAATGAAAATTATTTGTAGTCATACTGAACTACTAGTACATTGTTATTGGTATTATGTGCAAGACTAATAAAACATGGTGGATTTTTAGACTCCTGATCCAGCAGGCTAGCTCCACCACAAAATAGCTGCATGATGGCACCAGATTAGTCTCTCTCTGCTGCAGTTTCTTGGTTGTTATTTTTAAATCATCATGAAAGTAAAAGGACCCAAGTCACGGATGAAATGGTAGTGAAAATTATATAAACAAATCTACATAAATATCCTTTACAGTCATTGGTAAACATAAAGAGCTTAATAAATGCTCTTTACTACTGCTCATGGTATCATCATTGTTATTATGATTATTGTTACTGTAGATAGGTTTCTAGAAACAGTAAGATTACTTTCAAAATTTCGTGTAACTCATGAAGCCTTGATTTGAATAGCTATTATTTTGTTCCATTTTTCTAATGGCCCAAAGTTTTAGCTATTGTTTTTTAACATTTTTCGGCTACATGCTTATACTTTCTAAATTCTAAACAGCTGCAATGTCAGTAATCCACACATTTACTGTCTTTTCTTCTGCTCCTTCTGGTTTATACCATATCCAAACTTCCAGAAGTGAATACTTTTCTTTAATCACGTTGAGAAAAAAATTCACTAAAATAAATACATTAAGTAAAAATTTAATGTGTTTTTAATTGAATGTTGATATATATAGAATATTCACAAAATCGCTCATTCTCTAATCATTTCTCAAGAGCTATTCTAGAAAATTAGCAGGAACCATGAAGAATGGTATGAGTATTTGGTCAATGTGTTCTTTCCAGGGCATAGATATGGCACATTTCCCATCTAACACTTTGGTCATGATGTTTCAGGTAAGATTTTCAAAGTATATAGCTTCAACACTATGCTTTAATAAATAAATAATGAGCACTCACTCACAGCCATTGTTACTCCTGGTTCTCCACTTTGTGTCTGGCCATTTGCCCTTTAACCAGGATTTATTGACTGATATTCACTGATAACAACAAGCCCAGAATCTAATTACAACTTCCAACAGGCAGTTATTGACTAACACTAAAAGGAAATCTAGCAGAGCCCACCAATGTGAGCAGACTTAGCTGAATCTTACTCAAATTCTTTTAAGAAATTGAATCAGCAGGGCTAGAAAACTAATACAGGGGATAAGACTTTGCACAGGGTTAACCCCAATTTGATCCCCAGCACCTCATATGATGCCTAAACTGGGTGCAAGCCCTAAGTATAGCTGAGTGTAATCTAAACTTCCCTATACACCCCTAAAAAAGGCAGAGAAAAAAAACAATGAATGAATGAGCACAAACTGCAAACAATAGAAATAGAAAAGGAACCAGAGAAAAGACATCAGATAGACTTGTAGAAAGAAGTAACTGATGATGTTTGTGAACAGTGAGAAAGAAAGAAATAGGTAAAACAGAGAGAAGCCAAAAGATGTGGAAAGAAAAGAGTCTGTGTTCCAGCTATAAATGAATCTTAATTTGGCTTTTCAGTTTTACTCCTCCAAAAATATGAAGTCACTTTCTTATTCTCCAGTGTGAACTATGTGTTTCTGCATTTTTGATGGCACATTGATTTATCCTTAAAAGGTACCTGGAACCGGAGAGATAGCACAGTAAGTAGGGCATTTGCTTTGCGTGCATCTAACAGGGGTTTGATCCCCTGCATCCCAATTGGTCCCCAAAACTTACCAGGAATGATGTCTCTGAGTGTATAATAAGGAATAATCTCTGAGCACCTCCAGGTGTGCCCCCCAAAAATTAAAGATACTGTCAGTATCTGTTAAACTGTAAGTATGGTATCATTTCATCTACTCTCTTGGCTCTATCTAAATATTCTATATTGTTTTATGTTCCAGGTAAAGGAAAATTTCCTATTCTCATTGGTTTACTTCCTATTTTGTCTTCCTTTATTCCTTTCCCCCTCCCTCCCCATCCCTACTTTCTTCCTCTTATTCCTCCTTCCTTCTTTCCTTCCTTCCTTATTTCCTTCCTTCCTTCCTTTCTACCTTCATTCCTTCCTTTTTTTCTTCCTTCCATCCATCAAAATCAAACTTATGACTTTATACAAGACAAGCACTCCTACTCACCTATAGCACTTCTATATTTTGTTAAAACTTTTCTGTGCTATATCAAAGTTTTGACACTCAAGAAATAAAAAAACTGCAATTGAGCTCCTACTTAAATGAGTATATTCTGCCTCTCACAAAATGTCTCTATTCATTTCTTTGCTATTTCTTTCTGATATATCTGATAGAATATTTTAAAAAGACTTTCTAGTAGACAGGCTGGAATGATAGTACAGTACTAGGGCATTTGTCTTGCATACAGACAACCCAGAAAAGACTCGGGTTCAATCTCTGGCATCTTATATGGTCCCCTAAACTTGCCAGGAGCGATTTTAGAGCACAGAGATGTGCCAGTAGTAAGTAATCACTGAGCATTGCCAGGTTTGGCCTCCAATAAAACCCTGATTACTTATAATAGCATTAATCTGGCACTCTTAGATACAGACCACACAGTGCTAATAATGCCAAAGATAAAGGCATAATAATTTTGGCATAATAAAAAGAATTATTATGTTTTATCATTGGTACTATGACAAGTAGTTCAAAATGCACTTTTAGAATGTATTTGCATATTCAAAGTTTCATTAAAATATTTCAAATTATAAAGTGAAAGAAATCTTTGCAAAAATCCTACTGCTTATTTGTCTTTCTGTAGGCTAGTGTTTTCTCTAAAAAGAGGGCGGGGTTAATATAAAAAATATACAAGGTGCTGATAGAACTTAATATGAAAAAAAACATCAAAAAACGAGGAGAAGAAATGAACAGACATTTCCTCAAAGAAGAAATACAAATGGCCAAAAGAAACATAAAAAATGCTCCTCATCACTAATCACCAGGGAGATGCAAATCAAAACTACAGTGAGGTACAATCTCACACCACTGGCACACATCATAACGAGCAAACAATCAGTACTGGCAGGAACATGGAGAGAAAGGAACTCTTATTCACTGTTGGTGGGAATGCCATCTAGTCCAGCTTGGTGGGAATGCCATCTAGTCCAGCCTTTATGGAAAACAATATGGAGATTCCTCAAAAAACTGGAAATTAAGCTCCCATATGATCCAGCTATTCCACTCTTAGGGATATACCTTAGGAACACAAAAATACAATACAAAAATCCCTTCCTCACACCTATATTCATTGACGCACTATTTACAATAGCCAGACTCTGGAAACAACCAAGATGCCCTTCAACAGATGAATGGCTAAAGAAACTTTGCTACATGTACACAATGGAATATTATGCAACAGTCAGGAAAAATGAAGTAATAAAATTTTCCTATACATGGTTGTACATGAAATATATTATACTGAGTGAAATAAGTCAGAGGAGAGGAGACAGAATAGCCTCACTCATCTATGGGTTTTAAGAAAAATTAGACATTACTGTAATAAGGCCCACAGACAATAGAGTTAAGGGCTGGAAGGGTAAGAAGGACTGGCTCACAATTTGAAGCTCATCACAAAGACTGGTGAATGCTGCTAAGAAAATAACTACACTAACAATTAGCATTACAATGTTAAAGAATGAGAGAGGTAGAATTCCTGTTGAATAAGGCAGGGGTATGGGGGGGCATTGGTGGTGGGAATGTTGCACTGGTGAAGGGGGTTATGTTGTTTATGACTGAAACCCAACTAAAAACATGCTTGTAATCATGGTGCTTAAATAAAAATATATTTAAAAAAAAAAGAAGAAGAAATGAAGAAGGGCGCAGAAGTCATCTTCGGACTCGCAGTTTCCAGCTACCTGAGATTGGATTTCATCAGCATTCCTGCCAGTGATCCTGCCTGCTTCAGAGATGGGTCCGGATGTACATACACTGATTCCTGCTGGTTTCTTCTGGGTATCAGAAGGGTGCAGAAGCCATATTGGGCCATGGTGTTTCCAGCTGCCTAAGACTGGATTTCATCAGTGTTCCTGCCAGTGATCCTGCGTGCTTCAGAGGTGGGTCAAGACATACACACAATAATTCCTGCTGGTTTCTGCTGGGTGACAGAAGGACACAGAAGCCATCTTGAACCATGGTGTTTCCAGCTGCCTGAGATTGTATTTTATCAGTATTCCTGCCAGCAATCCTACCTGCTACAGAGAGTTCTTGGCTGGCTCCGTCCTCCTGTGCTACCTTGGATGACCCTGAGGACTTGAAGGGAACTCTGCTTTGCGTGTCTGTCTTTTCTGAATACTTGAAGCTCTCCTCAGATGCTTAGGAAGCGCACCCTCCAAAAAAATTTTCATCTAGACGCCACAGAAGAGCATGGCTGCTCAGCTTTTGCACTTTCTAACCAATGAACCCCACCACAACAAGTAGGAAAAAATCACACTACAAGTGTGACAATGGGGAAAACTTGCAGGCAAACACCATGCACGGAGAATGAAGATGATAGCTCGGATGACCCCAAAAATACCAAGCATCTGATTAACCTCTCAGATAAGGAGTTTAGAATAGAAATATGAAGATGTCCATAGAATTCAAAGAAAGCATAGATCGACCTGAACAGAACACAAAGACAGAAATCAGAAAACTCTAAACTGAAATAACAGATCTGAAAAACATGGAAGCTCAACTGAAAAACTCAGTGGATAGCCTCTTCAGCACATTAACAGTGCTGAGTACAGAAAGATAAGATGCAAAAAAACTAACACAACAGAAGAAATTGGAAAAGAACCATAAGACAAACAATCAGGCAATGGAAAAATTACTCAAGGAATGCGAACAGATGAAAATAGAAATCTTTAATAAACTCAACAAAAACAACATAAGAATCATGGAGTTTCAGAGGCCCAGGTAGGAGATCCTCAAGAAGAATAAACTGTCAAAGACGTAATCAAAGAGATACTCCCAGAGATAAAGACTACATGCAATCAAATCCTGCATGCCTGAAGAGTACAAGCTGAAAGAGACCCGAAGAAAAACACCGCAAGACACATCCTCGTTAAAATGACAAATCCCACAGATAGAGATAGAATACTGAAAGCAGAAAGATCAAAAAGGGAAATTACATTCAAAGGAGAATTCTTAAAACTCACAGTACACATGTCACAAGAAACTCTCAAGGCCAGACACAGTGGTGGGATATTGTGACAAGACTGAATAAAATGAATGCCTCACAGAGAATACTGCACTCAGCCTGACTCACATTCAGGTTTGAAGGAAGGATATATAGCTTCCTGGATAAACAACAGCTCAGAAACTTCACAGATGAAAAATCAGCCTTAAAGGAAAAATGGAAAGGTCTACTTTAAGACAAGAGAGAGCAACAAACATGGCAAACTAATCTACAAAGTTGACATTAAATCCTAAGACAATCATCTCCCTCAATGTCAATGGACTAAATTCACCAATTAAAGACACAAAATGGTAAAATGGGTCAAAAAGATGAATCCAACCTTCTGCTGCCTACAAGAAACACATGTGAATAATCAGAACAAACATAGACTCAAAATCAGAGGCTGGAGAAAATCATCCAAGCAAACAGCACTATTAAAAAAGCTGGCATGGCCATATTAATATCTGATGACAGTTACTTTATACTCAGAAAAGTTGTAAGGGGTGGGGCCGGGTGGTGGCGCTAAAGGTAAGGTACCTGCCTTGCCTGCGCTAAGCCTTGGACGGACCGCGGTTCGATCCCCAGTGTCCCATATGGTCCCCCAAGCCAGGAGCAACTTCTGAGCACATAGCCAGGAGTAACCCCTGAGCGTTACCGGGTGTGGGCCCAAAAACCAAAAAAAAAAAAAAAAACTTAAAAAAAAAAAAAAAGAAAAGTTGTAAGGGACAAAGATGGACACTTTGTAATAATCAAGGGATATATGCAGCAGTACAAAATCAGACTTTTAAACATATATGCACCCAATGAAAGACCAGCGGATTATCTAATACAATTATTGACAAATCTCAAAGAAGACATCAATAATAACACAATATTTGTGGGAGACCTCAACACGGCCCTGTCAACAACTTGATAGGTCAACTAGACTGAAACCCAACAAAAACATACTAGCCCTGAAAAAGAGAAATGGAAGAAAAAAGACTAGTAGACATATATAGGACATTCCACTCAAAAAAACCTGGATACACATTCTTCTCCAATGTACATGGGTCATTCTCCTGGATATTCTGCATACTGACACATAAAACATACCTTCATAAAATCAAAAGGATAGAAATCTTGCAGGCTACCTTTGATGACCACAAGGCCTGAAATTAGATGTGAACTACAAAGGGACACAGAAGAAATATTTAACAATTGAAAATTAAACAGCCTGCTACTGAACAACCAGTGGGTCTGAGATGAAATCAAAGAGGCAATCAAATTTTCCTGGAAACAAATAATAATGAAGACACAAACTACCAGAATCTATGGGACACAGCAAAAGCAGTACTGAGAGGAAAATTTATAGCTTTACAAGCACACATCAGGAAGAAAGAAGGGGCATACCTGAATAAAGTAATGACACAGCTCAAAAAATTAGAAATGACCAACAAAAGGAAGCAAAAATAGGGAGACAGAAGGAAATACAAAGCTGAAAGCAGAAATCAATGAAGTGGAAATCCAAAAAACAATCCAAAAGATCAATGAAAGCAGAAGTTGGTTCTTTGAAAAAATAAACAAGATTGATAGACAATTGGCAAAATTCACAAAGAAAGAGAGAGAGAAAGCTGATAACCCATATTAGAAATGAAAAGGTAAAGATCACTACAGATATTGCAGAGATCCAAAGGGTAATCAGACACTACTTTGAGAAACTTTATACTACTAAACATGAGAACCTAGAAGAAATTGATAAATTCCTGGACACTTATAACCTTACATGGTTAAGTAAGGAGGATGTAGCATATATAAATACACCCATCACTATGGAGGAAATTGAAACTGTAAACAAACATCTGCCTAAAAAGGAAAACCCAGACCCAGATTGATTTATTAATGAATTCTTTCAAACATTTTAAGAGGAGCTACTACCAGTGCTAGCAAGGCTCTTCCATGAAATTGAAAAAAAAGGGGACCACTCCCAAACAGCTTTTATACAGCCAACATCACGTTGATACCAAAACCAGACAGATATTCTACCAAAAAAGAAAATTACAGACCAATATCCCTGATGAATGCAGATGCAAAGATCTTCAACAAAATCCTGGCAAATAGGATCCAATGCATCATCAAGAAGATCATACACTATGACCAAGTAGGTTTCATCCCAGGAATGCAAGGATGGTTTAACATCCATAAATCTATCAACATCATACACACCATCAACAAAAAGAAAAATAAAAATCACATGATCATATCAATAGACGCAGAGAAAGCATTTGATAAGGTCCAACACCCATTCTTGATCAAAATCTCAGCAAAATGAGAATAAAAGGAACCTTTCTCAATCTAGTTGAAGCCATCTACCACAAGCCAATGGCAAATATCCTCAATGGAGAAAAACTAAAAGCCTTTCCTCTAAATTTGGGTACAAGACAAGGCCGTCCGCTCTCACCACTCCTCTTCAACATAGTACTGGAAGTACTTGCTATAGGGATCAGGCAAGAAAAAGGTATCAAGGTAATCCAGATAGCAAAGGAAGAAATCAAGCTCTCACTGTTTGCAGATTACATGATACTCTACTTAGAAAACCCTAAAGATTCTACCAAAAAGCTTCTAGAAACAATAAATTCATATAGCAATGTGGCAGGCTACAAAATTAATGGCCTTTTTATACACCAATAATGATAGGGAAGAGATGGATGTTAAGAAGGCAATCCCGTTCACATTAGTGCTACACAAACTTAAATATCTTGGAGGCAACTTGACCAAAGACATGAAGGACCTATACAATGAAAACTATAAAGCCCTGCTCCAAGAAATAAGAGAGGACACAAAGAAATGGAAACACATACCCTGCTCATGGATCGGCAGGATTAACATCATTAAAATGGCAATACTCCCCAAAGCATTATACAGATTTAATGGGATCCCTCTAAAGACACTCATGCCATTCTTCAAAGAAGTGAATCAAACAGTTATGAAGTTTATTTGGAACAATAAACGACCTTGAGTAGCTAAAGCACTCCTAGGGAAAAGGAATATGTGAGGCATTACTTTCCCCAACTTTAAACTGTACTACAAAGCAATAGTTATTAAAGAAGCGTGGTATTGGAATAAAGACAGACCCTCAGATCAGTGGAATAGGCTTGATTTCTCAAATGTGTTCCCCAGACATACAAGCACCTAATTTTTGACAAAGGAGCAAGAAATCCTAAGTGGAGCAGGGAAAACCTCTTCAACAAGTGGTGCTGGCAGAACTGGTTAGCCACTTGCACAAAAGCAAACACAGACCCCCAGTTAATATCATGTATGAAGGTAAAATCCAAATAGATTAAAGACCTTGATATCAGACCTGATACCATAATATATATAGAACAACACGTCAGTAAAACACTCCATGACATTGAGACTAAAGGCATCTTCCAGGAAGAAACTGCACTTTCCAAACAAGTGGAAGCAGAGATCAACAGATGTGAATACATTAAACTGAGAAGCTTCTGCACCTCAAATAAATAGTACCCAGGATACAAGAGCCACCCACCTTGTGGGAGAAACTATTCACCCAACAGCCATCAGATAAGGGGCTAATATCCAAAATATACAAGGCACTGACAGAACTTTACAAGGAAAAAAACATCTAATCCCATCAAAAAATGGGGAGAAGAAATGAACAGACACTTTGACAAAGAAGAAATACAAATGACCAAAAGGCACATGAAAAAATGCTCCTCATCACTAATCATCAGGGAGATGCAAATCAAAATGTCGATGAGATACCATCTCACACCACAGAGATTGGCACACATCACAAAGAATAAGAACATTCAGTGCTGGCGGGAATGTGGAGAAAGGAACTCTTATCCACTGCTGGTGGGAATGCTGTCTAGTCCAACCTCTATGGAAAGCAATATGGAGATTCCTCCAAAAACTGGAAATTGAGCTCCCGTTTGACCCAGCTATTCCACTCCTAGGGATATACCCTACGTACACAAGAATACAATATAATAATTCCTTCCTATATTTATTGCAACTATTTTTATTGCATCACTATTCACAATAGCCAGGCTCTGGAAACAACCAAGATGCCCTTAGACGAATGGCTAAAGAAACTGTGGTACATATACAAAATGGAATACTATGCAGTCATCAGGAGAGATGAAGTCATGAAATTTTCCTATACATGGATGTACATGGAATCTATCATGCTGAGTGAAGTAAGTTAGAAGGAGAGAGAAGCACAGAATAGTCTCACTCATCTATGGGTTTTAAGAAAAATAAAAGTCATTTTTGCAACAATTCTCAGAGACAATGAGAGGAGAGCTGGAACTTCCAGCTCACTCCATGAAGCTCACCAGAACGAGTGGTGAGTGCAGTTATAGAAATAACTACACAGAGAACTACCATAACCATGTGAATGAATGAGGGCACTTGAAAGCCTCTCTAGAGTACAGGTGGTAGTGGTATGGGATGGAGGTATAGATTTTGGACATTGGTGGTGGGAATGTTGCACTGGTGAAGGGGGGTGTTCTTTACATGACTAAAACCTAATCACAATCATATTTGTAATCAGGATGTTTAAATAAAGATATTTTTAAAAAAGATATGAACAAAAAAAGACTTTCTGGCAGACAAGAGAATTATAAAATCAATAGGGACTAGAAATGTGCATTTTCTATACTTATATTTATAATTTTTCATATTTTGCTTATCTCTGTTAGACATTCCTATTAAATAAGAGTTTGGCATCATTCCTGGGAATTTATTTTTATTGCCATTACATATGATCAATTAATTTTTTCCTTAAATTCTCTTAAATGTCCAGCATCAGTATGCTTACAACTTTCACCAAAGCAATCACGAGGTTTGTAAAAAATAAATAAACATTTGATTTAAGAGCTGGGGAGATAGCACAGCATATAGCAGGTAAGGCACATGCCATACCTGGGTTTGATTTCTGACATGCCATATGGTCTCCTCCAAGCCACAAACTGAGTGAACTCTGAGCACAGAGCCAATAGAATAGCACTGTGTATGGCCCAAATCCAAAAAGATTTTTCTTACGTCAATACAGTTAATATCTATACTCTCTACTTTAATAGCATATATAAGGCAATGCTTTATGAGCAATACTGCTTACTGACTTTGAATTGTTTCCTTATTCTTAAATTATTTAGTGCAGTCTTTTTCATTTTGTTTTCTGTCATTCACTTCTTCTTTAACCTAAGAGTGCTTTGATCTTCTAAACTCCCTTACTACCATAAACATCCTGTGATATTATAAAAAGCTTCGCTAAGGTGAAATCATTTCACTATTTGCTCTTGTCTCCTATGTTGCCAGGGCAATCATTGCCATCAGGAAAAACCCTCCAGTATAAATTGACAGAACATGTCAGCTTGAATAAATTATTGTAATAAAATGTAATATATTTCCACATTTAAAAGACTGCTTTTATCCTTGTCCAGTCTTCGTTGTGCAGTCTTATCATGTGCCCTTGTTCATTCTACATGAAATACCTTCATAGTTACTAGTCAAAAAAGTAACTTTACAACCAATTTCTTAAGTGCACTGACATTAGCACATGGACAGTGGAACACATCTAATTGCTGATGTGACCATCAGACAGTACCATCTATCTACTAACCTATGGCCCCAAGTCAGCTACAAGTCCTCCTAGAATGTAGGTGACTTTACAACAGAAGCCCAGAGATTTTAAATAATTACGCTTTTTGAAGTTCGCTGGAAAGAAATTCCCTTTTCTATAGCTCTTTTTCAGCATCTTATTTAGTTTATCTCTGTGATGAAAGACTTTTATAGATTCCTTTACTCCTGTGTAAACTGCATCCCACTCTGTTTTGTGTGCCTCCGCAGCTGTTCAAGGGATTCCATTAAACCTTGAACAGCAGAAGATGTCAAATCCTCCCTCCATAAACTATGGCGAATCAGAAATCAAGGTGTTTAAATGGTACACACACTCACTTTTCCAGATGTTATCATTGCTTACCTCCAATAAATCTTTTTACAATGAGCAAGAATCTTATGTGATACCAACTAAACTATATACTCTCTTGCTTTAAGTCAGAGGTGTGTTTAAAAAGTCATCAAACTAAAAATCTCTTCATTTCCCCAGGTAGGTTATCTTTCTGCTCCCAAATTATCATGGATTCAAATGATCAGACAAATGCAGACAAAAATTAGACAAAGTGTCTGCCTCTTAAAAAGAGGTTTAAAAAGAGGGGGAAATCATTGCCCTCTGGGCAAAGCAACCTATATAATATTTTTTGTACAACGAAAAAAAGTTCTTCTTAACAAGCAACAAAATGCTACAAATGCATACTTACAAATCTCAAAAAATGGATCTCTAAAAATGTGTTTGTTTTCTAAAGTAAATACAATGTGCATAACAGTAACAAAAGGGAATATATATTTGACAAATGACATCAAATATGGCTCTCTAAATTTCAATATGTTATAGTGACAAATAGCCTGTAACAAAGCAAAGACATACAATTTGTCTTCTAACTATTCCCCTGACCATTTATTTGACTAAATATAGGTTGGATCAGGAATTAAAAGTGCTTATTGATTTATCTTATGTCCTTATATATAAGATAAAGTCTAGTAAAAAGGGGAGATTAATGATAGTATTTTTAATTGCAAATATTTTCCATTAAATGTATGTATATTTACCTCCATATTTTCTGGGGAAAAGAGTGGATTACACCAGCTGTATTCCTCTTGGTTTACTTCTGGCTCTGTGCTCAGAGATCACTGCAGGGTTCCTGGGACCATATGCAGTGGTCAGGAAAGTACCCAGGTAGGCTGAATTCAAGGAAGCATCTTACCTATAGTACTATTTATTGGTTCCTCTCTACAGTTTTGTATAAATCTTTCCTCAGTAGCCTTATTTCTAATAGTTAAAATGGCAATTTTTATCACATTTTCTGCATGTACCAAGTATAATTCATGAAATCACAGGTACTGTTTTAGTCATTCAAAATTATTTGAAATAGAGAAAATGCTTATAAATAAATGTTTTCAAAATACTTTTAAGTACATATTCTTTATTATTTATTATCTAAGTATTACTTTTAAATACATATTCCTTATTATTTATTACCTAAGTACTACTTTTAAGTACATATTACTTATTATTTATTATCTAAGTACTAAACACTTGCGAGCAAGCTATTAGAAAATTCAGGACTATCTTCTGACTGTGTGTTAAGTATACCTAAAATGGATGTGAGACAGTGATTTCATGTGGATTTTTTCCTCTTGTCTCAAATACCCCATCCAGAGGTTTGTTAACAAAATTTGGACTAAGAAGGAAAAACTAAAGAACCTCACTATAGTCCAAGATAATTCGAGCCATTTTTAATTCCACTTTAATGTTTGGAAAGCAGATATTTTGCTTCCTAGTCTTTGTTTCCAGCTCTGTCTAAGTTGCCTCTAAATGAGATAGAAGTGACCAGAAAGCTAGTACAGCAGGTAAGGCATATTCATTGCATGGATTCAACTGGATTCAATTTCCAGAACCACCTACTGTCTCCTGAGTCCCACCAGGAGTAATCCCTGAGCACAGAGTCAAAGAGTAAACTCTGAACACCATCAGATGCGACCTTAAAAAACATATGTGTGAGTGGTACAAGAAACCTGATTATCATCCTACCCTCCTAAATTTCACATATTTTCCATTACTTTTAGATACAAAACCAAAACAACTGAAATCAGATATGAATAAAAGAGATTAACTCTAGCAAATACAGGGTCAGGACAGAACTTTTTATTTTGCATTCTGCTCACTTACGTTTCTATAACTTTCTTTCTTAATACAAATGATAGCAAGAGACCTGCTTATGCCTAAAGGAATAATGCCCCAAAACATGAATATATTCCAAAGACACAGAATATTATTTCAAATTGCTAAAACTATCAGTATGTCTACAGTTAAAAATGTGGTTCAATAAATCATAATATAGCTACACAGTGAACTACCACACAATTGTATAAAAGAACTAATAGATCTGTGACTTCATGCTTAATGTTAATTTGATCAGGTTTAATAATTTCCCTGTCACTATATGAAAATCCAAAAGAATAGTTTCTAAAATTTGGAAAATGAGAGTTCCGTCTAATTTTTTTCAAATCTCTAAGTATACTTACTTGAAAATTTTATATGTACTTCTAAACAACTATCAATGCATTTAACCCAATTTAAAAGAATTGCTTTTCCACATTTAGAAATATTCTTTTATCTTTGCAAAATCATAGTTGTCTGATGCTTTTTTATTCAACATTTCCAAATACTCACTGATATTTAGCTCTTCAAGATTGAATCAGAGTAAGAAGAGAGAAAGGTAGTCAAATTTTTACTTTACTGGAATTGTTATAATGTGAATTTTCCCTAAATAAGGAAAGCATAACAGTATAGTTTACTTTTTCCTTCTATTGACTTATGAGATATAATCTAATTGTGTTTTTATAAAATACTTACCTGGATCTACTGAACATTTATTATAAACTACACACTGTGCCTAATGTGTAAACCATATTTTGCCATGAAAAACACTTTTATAACTTTTATTTTAAACTATTTTATAATAATAGATGTCCCAATACAATTTCTATTTCATACGTATTGCAGAATAAGCTTATTAGTTTTTCTCATACCATTTACTCTGAAAAGTCAAACATCAGCACAACTTATCTATCCCTTGAGCTTCAAATTCTAATAGAAGCATTGCAAGAGATTTTTGTTACCTATGAAATAATGATTTTATTTAGAAACTATGAGAGAGAGAGGAAATAGAGTAAATTAAAGAGAGGAAAAGGAGATATAATGGGGGGAAAAGTGAACAGGAAAGTTGGAAACAAACTTAGGTCCTGCCACATGCAAAGCATGTATCTCTAACTTATATTTTCTCCCTGATTCGTCTAATTCCTTCTGTAAGAAAATAAAAGAACTCCAAATTATAAATTCAGGGTTTGGTATGATAGAATAATTGGTAGAGCACTTGTCTTGCGCATTGCTGACTTAGTTCTATCCCTGGCACCTTAGAAGGTTCCATAATCCTGCCAAGTGATCTCTGAGCCTGGAGCCCTAGATAAGTAAGCTCTGAGCACCATCAGATGTGGTCCAAAAACAAAAGAAAAAATCCAAATTGTGACTAAATTTTATTTTACATACAATTTCTTTAATAAAGCACAAAAATAAAATTAATAAATCCTACCTAACCCACTGAAGTTTTATTTGTGATTCTGAAAAAAAATTAGGTGACAAAGAACAATCCAGAAAAAAAAGCAAAATCATTCCTATCCTTTTGGCTTCATAATAAGTATAAATTTGTATTTAAAACTATAGCACAGCAGTAAGGCTTTTGCCTTGCACGCAGCCAACACAGCATGGACCCCAGTTCCAATCCCAGCATCCCACATAGTCCCCCCGAGTCTGCCAGGAGCAACTTCGTAGTGCAGAGCCAGGAGTACCTCCTGAGTGCTGTAGGGTGTGACCCAAAACAAAATAAAACAAAAAAGTATGAATTTATTCATGTAAAACGGATGCCATTTGTTTTTCCAAAATAAAAAATAGTAAATAACTACTGGAATAAGTACTTTACAATACCCATTATTCTTTCTTTAGCAGACCATTACCATAAATCATTAAAACTCTGCATATTTCCAATCCCCTCTCCTATCTTTTTATTTTTATTTATAATTTTGTATTTATTTTATTTTCAATTGAAGCATTATTTACAAAGTTATTCATAATATAGTCTCATATAATGTTTCAATATAATCTCACCACAAAAGTTAGTTCTGTCTATCAATGTTCCCAGGTTCCCTCACATCCTGGGGCTATACCTGACTGTACTCAGTTCTTACTTCTGGCTCTGTGCTCAGGGATCAATTCTAGTGGTGCTCAGAGCATCAAACACAAGGTTGGCATCAATCAGATGTGACCCTAAAAAACATATGTGTGAGTGAAACAAGAAACCTGATTATCATCCTAACCTCCTTAGGTCCGGGTATAAGGAAAGAGCTTAAACCTCAGTATTATCTTCACAACTCTGTCATTTCACTTTAAGTCTGAGTTATTAAGTACAACAATCTTTAAAATGCAGGAGTGGGATAGATAGTATAGAGCACGGGTGCTCTTTCACTCTGCATGGCCAGTCTAGGTCGATTCCCGGCACACTATATGGTCCCCTGAGAACAGAGCCAGAATTAAACTCTGAGCACCACTTGGTGTTACCAAAAAAAATTAAAATTAAAATGCATGAACTAATGCATTTTTTTGTGGTTTTTGGGTCACACCCGGCAGTGCTCAGGGGTTATTCCTGGCTCCAGGCTCAGAAATTGCTCCTGGCAGGCACGGGGGACCATATGGGACGCCGGGATTCGAACCGATGACCTCCTGCATGAAAGGCAAACGCTTTACCCCCATGCTATCTCTCCAGCCCCGAACTAATGCATTCTTAAAATATTAATATGTTGAAAAATTTGTTCCTCTATTTAATAAAATGCAAATAAAAGTCAAAATAAACAGCAGCTACAATTGCAACAAATATTTTCCCAATTAATATAGCCACATTTTTAACATCTAAATAATTGTACCATATAATTTGAAGTACTTAGAACAATAATATTTATTAGTAGTAGTAGCAAAGGGTATTTTTTTTTACCACAATGTTACTTCTACAAAAATTTCTTTGCAAACTAATTGCTGTTTTAATGCCCAAAATGTGTAACACACTTGTGAGGAAACGAAACGCATGAAGTTTCCATGGATTGTCTAAGTAAATGTATTTGACTGGAGAAAACTATAAAAATTAAAAACTACATTTTGAAGTCCTTGGAATATTTACTCAAGATCACTTAAAACTGATAAATTTCAAATCTTTCTAATATATATTAAAGCAAATACAAAGAACCATTACATTGCTCAAATATTTAAAATATATTGTTATTAAGAACTAATAAAAGTATAATACTGATAAAAGAATATGTTTTATGAAAAATCTTCATGCTTATGCCAAGTGCAATATGTAAAATTCAAGGGGAAATAAATCACCAAACAGGCATAAAATGCTTGCTTTGAAAGAGAAATAAATCTAATTAACAAAGAAAATAAGCTCATGGTTATACAAGAATTTTTGGCATTTATAAGTTCACTATGTTCATATGAGATCATTATAATTGGTTTTAAACCAGTTTACAAGCTCTAAGGATAAATAATAATATATTTCATTTATAAATAGAATCTATAAGCATAATAACAAATACTATTTTCTCATGTCTACACATTAAGTTTCACAATATTGTGACATGAATTGTGAGATAAAGTACAGAACTTCAAACTAAATGCTCACTTGGAATACTTCAAATTCCATCTTCCCAAAGGTAACTACCTGCACAGAGAAATGTGGAAATAAATTATATATTGCAGAATTTTTTTTTGGTTTTTGGTTTTTGTTTTTGGGGTCACACCTGGCAGTGCTCAGGGGTTACTCCTGGCTCTACACTCAGAAATCGCTCTTGGCAGGCTCAGGGGACCATATGGGATGCCGGGATTCAAACCATCGACCTTCAGCATGCAGCATGCAAGGCAAATGCCTTAACTTTTTGCTATCTCTCCGGCCCCTATATTGCAGAATTTTAACAATGGTACATCATTGAAATAAATTATGAAGAAATTATTATGGAAAAACTGAAATTGATCAGTAGCAAAAATGCCTGGCTTACTTTAGTTTGTTTGTATTGGGTCATAACCATTGGTGCTCAGGACTTTTTCATGTCTCAAGTATCACTCCTCCTGAGTTCAGATGACCATTCTGGGTACCAAGGATCAAATCCAGGTTGGCCCGGTATAAGGCTATTACCCTTTCCCCAACTTCCTGCTTATCTTACCTGGATAGTGAGATCCTCTCACTTTTGGGAGGGGTCTGTGTTGGTAACAAAAAAGGTTGCCTGCTGGGTGGAGGAGAAGCCTGAGCAAGGAAGTCACAGCAGGTAGAGTGGAGATACTGGTTGGGTGCATAGAGGCTATTTAGCTTAGAAGCTATGTGAGATATCACATGGCGGTTAGGGCCATATAATAAAGCTAGATGTCTCCTAAAACTTCATGACTGCTGTGGATAATTTCCTCGTCTTACCCAGATACCTACAGACCAGCCAGGCCTAGGGGGGCTGCAGGCACTGTGCCAAGCTGAGAAAGGCCTCACTATCTACTCCATGCATCACTAGGACTTTATAATTAATATTTACTACAACATATTGGCACCCAGACATGGATTTGAACTCTCAACCCTACAAGACCTCAACGATGGTGAGATTCCTGGTCTTGTGGTTACTGTTGGCAGCTCTTTACAGCTGGAGTGAAAATGAAGAGCCCAAAAGATTAGACAATTTGTGCCTAATCTAAACATGGAGGAGACCCCTTCAGGTGGCAGAGGAGACAGAGGAGATGAAAGCTTGGAGCACACCCATCAGAGGCCTAGAACTGCAACTTTTCTACAAAAGGTCATTTTTCTTTTTTTTTTCTTTTTTTTTGTATTTTTTTTTATTTTTGTCCCCCAATTCATAATACAGACCAGGCAAAGGGCCTGTGTTGAGGTGTATATGGGATGCATTTACAGTACCTCCTTTTTCTATACAATCAGTGTAAAGAACACAGCCTATGGTAAAAATGGGGAGGCCTTATCTTTTCTTTTCTTTTCTTTTTGATTTTTAATATATATAGAAATATATAAATATATAGAAATATATAATATATAATATATATATATATATATAAATCCTTCACCAGTGCAACAATCCCATGACCAATATCCCAAGTGTCCTTTCTCCCCACCCCACACCTGCCTGTACTCTAGATAGGCTTTCTATTTCCCTCATTCAGTCACATTTTGTTATGAAAGTTCTCAGTGTAATTATTTCTGTGACTTCATAGATGAGGGAGACCATTCTGTGTTTATCTCTCTCCCTCTAACTTATTTCACTCAGCATAATAGTTTCCATTTATATCCATGTATAGGAAAATTTCATGACTTCATTTCTTCTGATAGCTGCATAATATTCCATTGTGTATATGTACCATTATTTCTTTAACCATTCATCTATTGAGGGGCATCTAGGCTGTTTCCAGAGTCTGGCTATTGTAAATAGGTGTGAGGAAGGGATTTTTGTATTGTATTTTTGTGTTCCTAGGATATATCGCTAGGAGTGGTATAGCTGGGTCATATGGAGCTCAACTTCCAGCTTTTGGAGAAATCTCCATATCTCTTTCCACAAAGATTGGACCAGATGGCATTCCCACCAGCAATGAATAAGAGTTCCTTTCTCTCCACATCCCCACCAGCACTGCTTGTTTTCATTCTTCCTGATGTGTGCCAATCTCTGTGGCATGAGGTGGTACCTCATAGTTTTGATTTGCATCTCCCTGATGATTAGTGATGTGGAGCATTTTTTCATGTATCTTTTAGCCATTTGTATTTCTTTTGTCAAAGTGTCCATTTCTTCTCCCCATTTTTTGATGGGGTTAGATGTTTTTTTCTTGCAAAGTTCTGTCAGTGTCTTGTATATTTTGGATATTAACTCTTTATTTGATGCGTATTGGGTGAATAGTTTCTCCCACCCAGTGGGTGGCTCTTGTATCCTGGGCACTATTTTCTTTGAGGTGCAGAATCTTCTCAGCTTAATATAGTCCCATTTATTTATTTATTTCTGCTTTCACTTATTTGGAGAGAATGGTTTCCTCTTTGAAGATACCTTTAGTCTCAATGTCATGGAGTGTTTGACCTACATGTTGTTTTATATACTTTATGGTTTCAGGTCTGATATCTAGGAATTTAATCCATTTGTATTTTACCCTTGTACACGATGTTAACTGGAGGTCTAAACTCTGGTACAAGACAAGGTTGCCCCCTCTCACCACTCTTATTTAACAGTACTGGAAATACTTGCTATAGCGATTAGGCAAGAAAAAGATATCAAGGGAATCCAGATTGGAAAGGAAGAAGTCAAGCTCTCACTGTTCACAGATGACATGATACTATACATAGAAAACCCTAAAGATTCTATCAAAAAACTTTTAGAAACAATAGGTGCATATAGCAATGTAGCAGGCTATAAAATTAACACAAAGAAATCAAAGGTCTTTTTATACATCAATAATGATAGGGAGGAAATAGATATTAAGAAAACAACCCCATTCACATTAGTCTCACATAAACTCAAATACCTTGGAGTCTACTTGATAAAGATGTGAAGGACCTATACAAAGAAAACAATACAGCCCTGCTACAAGAAATAAGAGAAGAGACATGGAAATGGAAATCCATACCCTGCTCTTGGATTAGCAGGGTTAATATCATTAAAATGACAATACTCCCCAAAGCTTTGTACAGATTTAATGCGGTCCCTCTAAAGATACCCATGACATTTTTTAAAGAAGTGGATCAAACACTTCTGAATTCATTTCGAACAATAAACAACCACAAATAGCTAAAGCAATACTTGGGAAAAGGAATATGGGAGGTATTACTTTCCCTAACTTTAAACTGTATTACAAAGCAATAGTTATTAAAACAGCTTGGTATTGGAATAAAGACAGACCCTCAGATCAGTGGAACAGGCATGAATATTCAGAGAATGTTCCCCAGATATACCATCACCTAATTTTTGATAAAGGTGCAAGAAATCCTAAATGGAACAGGGAAGGCCTCTTCAATAAGTGGTGTTGGCACAACTGGCTAGCCACTTGTAAAAAAACAAAAGGTCATTTTTCTATGGACCTTGGCCTCCCAATTAGCAAAAACTTATAGAGGCCACTGATTGAAAAAAGACCAGAAAAAAGGCCTTATTGATGGCAGATTGGTATCTGGATGAGACCTACAGCCCCTCATATGGATTCCGGCTTTGGAACTAATGGACTTTCAGGTTAAGACCACCTTGCTTTAAACTCCCAGCTGTAGTGACGGAGAGCTGCCTTCCCACAGACAAGCACCACAGCAGCAGCTGGGGTGTTCCCAAGAAGACAAGTGGAATGGCCTGGGACTGCCTGTGGGGCTTGGGATTCTGCGGGGCCCAGGTCTCCAAGGAGCCAAAGCCATGTGGCAAGCCAGGGAATGCTGGGGATAGCCTACAGCTTATCCGTGTCTGGACAAGTTGGTGATGGTGATGCGAAAAAAGAAGAAACAGGAGAGAAGACAGAAGCCAGCAAATCCCAACTGAAAAGCTGGTTTTTAAAACCTCTTGCATTTTGACTTGTTTCAGGTAATTAATCCTCGTTGCTTCATTGTCTTTCTGATCAAAATGTAGTTTATAGTTTTTCCTAATTAATATTTTCAATTGCATAATGGTTTATGGTGTATCTTAATGTAGTAGCCTGTTTTCAAACTGTATTTCTGCAATAAATGTTCTTATAATTTTTTTAGGGAAGTTATGGAAAGGAACACGGATGTTCCAGTATAAAAGTGCTTGGTTAAATAGCATTAAGAATATTAAACTACAGGTGAATTTTGTAGAAAAGTTCTGTTTTTGGAAAAGGCTGATATTTTAATTAAACATTTTAAGCTTTGTAGCTTTTATGGAATATTAGGTTTCCTTTTTTTTAATTTTAATTTTTATTTTTATTATGACAACAAAGATGCAAAGAAAGAGGACAGGGTAAAGTTACAGAGGAAGCACAATCACCCATAAACAGAATTCTCGGTAGTCCCATTGATGATATCCCAGCCTTGAACTTTCAGCCAAAGAACATTAAGAAAAACAAAACTGAACCCATGTACAATACAATTACTTTGTCCCTCAAATCCCCAGTTGTAGTACATACTATTCCTTAGCAGCACACAATACAATCTAAAGACATTAGACTTATGTAACTCCTTAAACATTGAGGGCAAAGTACATTTATCTAGTTCCATGCACATGCTTACTAGTTTAAGTTAACCTCAAAAGTTTTAGTGGGTTGTTTTTCTTAAGGATTGGAGTCAAGGGAACATAGTAAAAGACGGTGTTAGAGTGGCATTTGTTTGCATAGGCCCACCAAAATATAAGGGACATGGAAAGAAAAATTATAGCCTAAATACAAGGAGACCCTACTCCTTAAGTTTCCTGGCACAGGACTAAATCTAGGCTCCAGGCGAACTAGTTTGTCCAATCCAAGTCATCATCTGTAGTGGCAATACACCTCCATTCCTCACATAGTCTCTGTTGTTGGTATCATGCTTCTGTATTAAAGATCCTGGAGTCTGCATATCCCATATTGCAGTCAGAATGGTGCAGAGCATCCTCTCGTTTCACCTCACACTTAAGGGGCAATAGAGAGAACCATGTCCTGTAGAGCAGGTCATTATTGTTGTCAAGTCTTCTCAGTGTAAACAGAAGTCTCTTTTTAGGAGGTCGATGTCAGACCCTTGGTAGTGTCTTTCCTGGTAGAGGACTGCTTCCAGCTGTTGCTATAAAAGACCTTGGATGTTTTGTAGATAGCTTGCCTGGTTCCGGTGTGAATGGAGGATGCTCATTCTTCTGAGGCCTGTGCCAGGTCATTATATCAATGTTTACGGTGTAAGGTACATTGTACTGAGATTTGTGTGTTCCTACATCTCTGTAAGATAAGAACTTATCTTTATGTATATTGTTTTCCCATTTTAATGTGTCTATGCAAACAAGGATCAATGCCATGTAGCATTATCGGCGCATCTGTAGGCAATAGGAATAGGCAATTGGTTTCCTGCCATTGGTTGGTGAAGGTCAGGATAACAAAAGATTTGTAACCTTGTATCATTATTTTTCTTTTTTATAAACCAAGATCCCTTAGAAGTTATCCTTCCCAGCTTCCTGACTATCTTATCTGAATAGTGAGACCCTTCCACATATGAGAGGGGTTTGTGATTGTTAACAAAAGGGATTTCCTAGGGGTGGAGGAGACACCTGAGCAAGGAAGATGCTGCAGATAGAGAGAAGACTCACGTTGAGTGTAGAGAGGCTGTTTAGCTTAAAAGCCATGTGAAATATATACATGGCAGTTAGGGCCTTATAATAAAGCTGGATGTCTTCTAAAACTTCATGACTGCTGTGGATAATTTCCTTGCCATTACCTGATACCTACAGACTTGCCAGGCTGCAGAGCTTCAGGAGCCAGGCCAAGCTGAGAAAGGCCTCACCATCCACTCCATGCATCACTAGGACTTTATAATTAATATTTAATACAACATAAGGCTAGAGCCCTACTTGTTGTTCTGTATCTCTGGCTTTCAAAAATGACTCCCTTCTAAGTCTAAGGCTGAATTCCATTTCTATCAGCATCCTGCTTTTACAAATGTGACCCCAGAATTTCTGTTATATAGGATCCCTGATAATCAAAAGAAGCATACGGACCCCAGTGTACCGAAATTAACTGTATATATAACCACAAACATAACCAAAAAAGAAAGGAGGTATGGGGGCCAGAGAAGGATATAAGGCTTTTGCCTTGCATGAAGAAGGACAGTGGTTTGAATCCCGGAATCCCATACAGTTCCCTGAGCCTTCCAGGAGCAATTTCTGAGCATAGAGCCAGGAGTAACTCTGAGCGCTGCTGGGTGTGACCCAAGAACCAAAAAAAAAAAAAAAAAAAGGAAGGAAGGAGGTATGGAAGAGGAATAAAAATATAATGTTTTTTAGAAAAGAAAAGCATCTTGGTGGTGCATTATGAGGTGTAAAATTAACATTTTAAATTTTATAGTGTTTCAATATCTACTTAAAATATGATATCATATTTTACAAGGTAATTCTCCTAAAGCAATGTTTTAACCTAAAAAGTTTATGTATAACATTTCATTTATTTATTATTAGGCACAATATAAAAACTGTCTAAAGATAACTTTCCTAAAGCAATATTTTAACCTGAAAAGATTATGCATGGAATGTTACTTATTTAGTACTAAAGATCTTTAAAAAATTGTTTAGTGGTAACTTTCCTAAAGCAAAGTTATAACCTGATAAACTTACATATAAAATTTTACTTCTTTAGCATTAAGAATTTTTAAAAATTGTTTCAGCATCATATGTCCATGTCAAAAGGAACAGATTTTTAAACTTTTATAAGTGCTTATTTATGTGATTTTACATTAAAATAAATCAATAGCAGCATGCCATGCTTTTCTTCAATAGTTAATGTTGCATGTGTGTGTAAAATGCTATATACATGCTTATCATACATGTTACTTTTATTTGTATGGACAACATTTATTTTTAATAACTTTTTAATCAATAGTCTCTAAAAGTATCTGTGTTGACAGATATTATAAACTAGTTTATCTTTTAAAGCAAGAAAACGTATCATTCACTTGCTGAGAAAGCAAAACACACACTTGTCTTGCCTCATGTTCTGTAGCATGTAACTCGTCACCTATCCAGACTTTTTCCCCTTCAGAGCCTGCAACAAACCTGGCAAAGGAAACATGTCTATGGATCAGCCTGCAGTTCTGTCACTACTTAGAATCAATACCATCATACTGGCAGATCTTTTTAGGTCTTTTGTGTTATTATAAAACCAACTTAATCAATCCTATGACTTGTTGGGTACAAAGGAATTTCCAGAGTAATCAACCAACATTCAAAATTTCATGTATATTTCAGCCACATCCTCCCATTTCCTCCCCTGCTGACATTCCTTAAAGGATATTTTACACTTTAATTTTACATTAAACTCTAACTGCAAAAGATGTACCATCTATATTTTAAATTAACAATTCTTTCATCTTTATGTTTTATTTAATTTGAAGAAATGATTAAGGTGAACAACGTGGTTGGCAATCTGAGGATTCTGTGTTAGAAGCACCCCATATAGACCTGTGACTGAGTGATTGTCAAAAAGCTGTCATTAAGTAGGAAGACTTAGCATTCCCTTCAAAACATAAGTAGCAATATCCACAGGCAGAACAAGAATTTAATTCTCTTCTTCAGGCATAATGCTAAGTTTACCTCACCTTCTAAGTTAAAGAGATAGTTTTACATTCTCCTGATACCAAGTTTTAAAAAGATTTAGAGAAAGATTAAAGTGATCCCTTATGACAGCAGACAGGGTGAAGTAAATCCCAGTTGCAGTTTACTAGGTCTCTCTCAGGGTCCTTAGTCCCTCCATAGCTGCTCTGTGCTGCCAGGAAGATTTAGAGAAATGAAGAGCACAGGCAACATTTTCAAATTTTGGCAACTGAAGAGAAAGAGAGAGAGGGAGAGGGAGAAGGGGAGGAGGAGGGACTGAAGAAAGGGAAAAGGAGAGGGAGAGGGAGAACAGATTCAAACTTTGGCAAATGGCGAGAAAGAGAGAGAGGGAGAGGGAGAAGGGGAGGGGAAGGTGTGAAGGAGGGGAGAGAAGGAGAGGGAGAGGGAGAACAGAGCCAGATTGGATGAATGGATGCAGTGGATTGAAACTTGGCTAACAGGGAAAAAAAAAAAACGTTTAGATTGTGTGTGACTATTTCTCAAAAAAGAAATGCAAATGGCCAAAAGACACATGAAAAAATGCTCCACATCACTAATCATCAGGGAGATGCAAATCAAAACAGCAATGAGGTATCATCTCACACCACAGAGACTGGCACATATCACAAAAAACAAGAACAATCAATGCTGGAGGGAATTCATTGCTGGTGGGAATACATCTAGTCCAGCCCTTATGGAAAACAATATGGAGATTCCTCAAAAAAATGTAAATTGAGTTCCCTTTTGACCCAGCTATACCACTCCTAGGGATGTACCCTAGGAACACAAAAATCCAATACAAAAATCTCTTCCTCACCTATATTCATCGCAACACTATTTACAATAGCCAAACTCTGGAAACAACCAAGATGCCCTTCAAAAGATGAATGGCTAAAGAAACTTTGGTACATATACACAATGGAATATTATGCAGCCATCAGGAGAGATGAAGTCATGAAATTTCCCTCTACATGAATGGACATGGAATCTATTATGCTGAGTGAAATTAGTCAGAGAGAGAGAGAGAGAGAGAGAGAGAGAGAGAGAGAGAGAGAAAGAATAGTCTCACTCATCTATGAATTTTAAGAAAAATTAAAGGCATTAAAATAATTCCCAGAGATGAGGGCCTGAAGGACCGGCTCAAATTATGAAGCTCACCTTAAAGAGTGGTGAGTGCAGTTAAAGAAATAACTACACTGAGAACTGTCATAATAATGTGAGTGAAGGAATGTAGAAAGCCTGTCTTGAATACAGGCAGAGATGTGGGGAGGGAAGAAATGGGGGCATTGATGATGGGAAGGTTGCACAGTGAAGGGGGGTGTTCTTGTTAGGACTGAAACCCAACTACAATTATGTTTGTAATCACAGTGTTTAAATAAATAATTTTAAAAAAAGAAAAAAAAAACAGATTGTGTGTGACTGTGTGCAGTTGTTTCTGAAAGATGGTTTCAGAATGCACATGGGTCCAACACTTTCTAAATTTATCGTGTAGTTACTATTAAAAATACCACACAAGAACCGAATTTCATCAGTTTTAAACATAATTTGAACATACATTTGAACAATATTTAAATGTAATTTGAATATATGCTAAGCAGTGACATGATTGTCTTATATGCATGTGGATGTCATGGGTTCAGTCCCTGACACACCCCAAAAGAAAATCATGTTTTGAACAATATGTCTTTCAGAGGATTCTTAATGAAATTTATTTTTTTCTGGTGGAGTAAAAGTATCTTTATAAAAATATAAAACATAAATAAAAGTGTTAAGAATTCCTAAACAGGGAGTATGTTTTAGATATAACTCTTATAAAAATAATACCTTCATTGTGCTAGAAAGAGATACTCCAGGGTTCAGGAGAATGCTTAAGGAGTCCAACTTTAGTTTAATCTCCAGGACCATATGCTATCCTGAGCTTCATAGATGTAGCCTTGGATGTCTAGCCCCAACCCCCTGAGTGTGTGTGACTTGGACAAGACCTTGTACTGCCTAGTACTACATGGCCCAAGCATTACATACTTAGTTCAACCACTAGCTAGTTGTCAGTTAACTGAGAATCAATAAAAGGGAACTTCAGATGTCTAGATAAGAAAAAAGAAGTACACAAAAGAAAGAGAAAGAAAGCAAGAAAGACAAAAGAAAGAAAGAAAGAAAGAAAGAAAGAAAGAAAGAAAGAAAGAAAGAAAG